>NC_092324.1:4848484-5151515 GCF_036785885.1 Coffea arabica | reverse complement strand
ACCAATAAATGGAGGAAGCAATTAAAATAAATTAGATCTCACAGAAATTGTTGAACCAAATCTTCAGTTGTCCCCTTGACTAGCAGTAGGAGGTTAGTCCTCCATTAATGGAGAACAACCATGCGAAAAAGCAATCTCAAGCTCACAAAATTGTTCCTAGCTTTTCTATTGTTTCTTTCTCCCAAAATCGGCTAAAAAGGAAAAATACAAAAGACAAGCCGTCGTTTTTTCTTCTCCTGATTGCTTTTAAAGCATCTCAAAGCCAAACGAAAATACATCCAATCCAAGTAGACCTACTAGCCGTCTAATACTTTCCCCTTTTTTCTTTTGATAGCCACGAAATTGAAGGAATTGATTTTCCTTTTCCATCCGCCAGGCCCCACCAAAGAGTCACTCACGCTGCTGACTCCTTCGAGTATTAATCACACAGGCCGACCATCCTATCATTTTCCTAATTTTTAGCTTTTTGAAACCAAATAGAGTTCCTCCTAATCTTCCGTCAATAATCCACGTAGATTCCATTTTGAATTGAGAAACTCTTGAAAAATCACATCTTTCATCTCTTTTTGCTCCACATTCCTACAATTAGTACCACATACCAAATATAAGTAGAATCTATCAATTAATACAATATTTGGTATAGTAAAAGAGGAAAATAATCATAAAATTAATGACAAAAATGCAACCTATCAATTTCCCCCACACCTAAACCATGCTTGTCCTCAAGCATGAGAATATAAATCAAGTAATCAAATTCAAACAATGATATTATTCAAATCTTCTATTGCCAAGATATAATTAAAACATATGTCAAGTATTAGTGGCAATTTTCAAGAAATATCTCTCCAGTTGGCTTTGAAGATTAAGGACTCTTTCAATTTATGACTAACTAATCTAAGAATATAAAATATTCAACCAGCATCTATAAGCAAATGGTTCGACTATTAAGCAAAATCTCAACATTAAAATTCATGGATCAGCGGGCTAATAATTCATTCATATTTTTCACTATTAGCACTTTCTTCTAACATATCCCCACACTTGATTTTTTTTTCAGGGGAATGCTTAGTTTTTAGCCATTCAAGCGTTTTGACGCGAACTCCGACATTGGCCACATGAAGGAGCCCGGTTACTCAACCATCATCGCTTAAAAACCACATATTCATAGTTATCGTCGCTTTTTGACGCGAAAGTCGACACTTATGGTGAAGACCTCTGGTTACTAGATAACGATATCTAGCGGAGTATAGCCAAACATGATTCAAATAAACATAAAAATAAAATTAAAGATCAGACAAGCCCACTTCATTTCTTAAATATGGAGAACTAAGATTAATAGTTGAACCAATTTGCATAAAAAAAATGCTAGACAAATATTTACAGTACTTAGAAAAGTTAACCAAAAAGTGTAAAAGTCACAAAGTCTCAAATATTCACCAAAGAGATACCCGTAAACTTAACCATGTCATACCTAACACCTTAGAGTATAAAATCTTGGCAGTAGAAAAATTTGAAACATTTAACCATCGTTTATCAGGAATAATCACAAATATGCACAAAGGTAGGCAAAAATTGGGTAAAATTCAACAAAGTCAAACAAAAAAAATTTCAACAAAAATGCCTACACTTGCACTTTTTTCAATAAATCACCGATATACTACTCCCCCCACACCTAAATCTTACATTGTCCCCAATGTAAGCAACAAAGAATAAAATTCAAAGCAAAAAGGGACAACGAAACTTCCCTGATCATTAAAGGGGGGGTTGTGGCACAGCTGTAGGCGAGAGACAAAAGAAATGTAGAGCTTGATGGCAAAATTGATGAAAATGAAGGCTATGACCGGCAGCTAAGGATGTCGGGTGGCTCACGATGGATGAGGAAGAATTACGCACAATGAGTAGCGATAATCAGGAATCGACGACCCACGATGAGCAACGCAACGGTGGCGATGGAATTTGAGGTCCTTTGGTTGCAGTCTTGTGGCCACGGAAATTAAGCTCCTTAAGCGTGACCACTTGGCGTGGGCATGCCTAACTACTAGAGAGTCTTCTGATCATTTTTCAGAAATTAAGTTGCTTAGGCGTGACCACTTGACGTGGGCACGCCTAACTACTAGAGAGTCTTCTGACTGCAAACGAAAATTGCTTTCCTTAAACGTGACCATCTGACGTGGGCACGTCTAACTTCTGGGTAGTCTTCTGTCTGCCAATTTAAAACTTCCTTCCTTAGGCGCGACCACGTAGCGTGGGCACGTCTAACTGCCAGCTTCCTACCACAAAAGCAACAAATCATTAAATGCAACTAACACTTAACAAAAATTTCAAAAAGCATAAGAAAACTAAAATAAAGAGTCTTGGGTTGCCTCCCAAGCAGCGCCTTTCTTTAATGTCTTTGGCTAGACATTGCCATGTTTATTCATGGAGGATAAAATCGTGTAGCTCGTTTCAGTGCTTCATCTTCTGTGTAGTCCTGATATCCCTCGTAAATAGAGTAATCTTTGAACACATGAGGTATGGTCTTCCATGGATTAGTAGATGACGCCAAACAAACAAGTGATGACCTTAAATCTTTACTCACTTCTCCATCACGAGCACTTATTGGTTCGAGATATTTCGCCATCGTGACTCTTAACTTATTCCTGTCATGAAACTCAAAATCGTTTGGTATAATAAACTCAATCTCACTAACAGGAATTGAAAAATAAGAGTCAGGAGAATATTGATCAAGGAATGGAGAAGATATCACCGCATTTGGAGATTGTACACTGGATTCATTCACTTGGATGGATTGATATTGGGGTCTCATTTCTTGCACTTCACTTTCCTTTTCAACTGCATCTTTAGATCCGTTTCCTTGAAACTGTTGCAGTTCCATGTCATTTGGCCAGATAATTGCACTCTCATCTTCTTCAAGGTTGATATTGGGTTGTGAGGGCAATTCTTCAAGGTGAGAAGCTAATCGCTCTATCCTGAATGTCAATTGATGCACTTGATTCGCCAGGTTTTTAAGGCTCGCTTGTGTCTCCTGATGAAATCGATATGTATTAGTAGCAAATAATTCAATCAATTCCTGAAGAGACATACCTGACATGGATGATGGTTGTTGAGACTCTTGCTGTTGAAAACCCATTGGTCCAGTCGCATAATTAAAATTGGAATTATTCCACCATCCTTGATCATACCTGTTTGGGTAAGGATCATACCACGTTTGAAATCGAAGTGAAAAATCTCCAAAAGTATCAATTGGAGCACTTAGATGATCTTGAAATGCGGGACATGTGTCGGTTGAATAACTTGAGGCAAAATAAGTTCCACCATTTGCAACAGCCCATTGATCATTAGGAAAATCATGAGTCTCATAACCCGATTCAGGAATAAAGTCCAGTCTATCATCAAAATATGGAATGTTAGCAGCCATAAACTATAAAAAAAATAAAATAAAAAAAATAAAAAAAAATATGAAAACAAGATGAACTCAAAAAGAAACAAATTAATCTGGCACCAGTCCCCGGCAACGGCGCCAAAAATTGACAGGTGCCGAACCTGTGCAATAATAATAAATAAAACCTAACTACCACCTGAAACAGTCAATAATCAATTCCAGTATTGGAGCAGGGACTCTAGATGTGCAATGGGTTACTTGATTCACCATGTTCCCGAAGAGTTTGCTGAATCCGATATACTTGAATTAATTATTTAACTAAATTCACTAACTAGTTGACAGTGGTAAGTAGGGTCGTCTCCTCAGGGACTGACGAGAAATTTATTTCTTTTCAAGTCAAGATTAATGGGGGGTTTTGAGATTAAATGACAACTAAATAAATTAAATGCAGAAAATAATTAATTAAAAGAAATACTTAGAGAAACTCTAGCCAATGATACACTTCAGAAATGGTTCATGCAACTGATCATTGATTCAAATATAATTCTAACATTTATTAATAGACCAGTTATAGTTGTCATGCACGCGATAAACAACCAATCTTTTCTTAATTTCTTGATAGTTAAGGTACGACCGTTAACTATTTCTCTAATCCAAAAACAACCCTAGGTACGACCGTAGGATTTAATTTCTAGATTGCATTAATAATTAGAAAGGCCTAATCCTAACTAACAAACACGCTACGAGGGTTTGTTTAAGTTAGATCGTATGTTCCGCTGATATAAACCCAATTACGCCAGTTGCTACTGAGATAAGGGTAACGAACAATTACGGATTCAATTACTCCTAATTAGCAAAATAGCCTATATGAATAATTAATTATTGCGCACTAATCAATCATCCACACGAACTATAACGGTTAAAAGTAGGAAACATATGAATACCAATAAATGGAGGAAGCAATTAAAATAAATTAGATCTCACAGAAATTGTTGAACCAAATCTTCAGTTGTTCCCTTGACTAGCAGTAGGAGGTTAGTCCTCCATTAATGGAGAACAACCATGCGAAAAAGCAATCTCAAGCTCACAAAATTGTTCCTAGCTTTTCTATTGTTTCTTTCTCCCAAAATCGGCTAAAAAGGAAAAATACAAGAGACAAGCCGTCGTTTTTTCTTCTCCTGATTGCTTTTAAAGCATCTCAAAGCCAAACGAAAATACATCCAAGCCAAGTAGACCGACTAGCCGTCTAATACTTTCCCCTTTTTCCTTTTGATAGCCACGAAATTGAAGGAATTGATTTTCCTTTTCCATCCGCCAGGCCCCACCAAAGAGTCACTCACGCTGTTGACTCCTTCGAGTATTAATCACACAGGCCGGCCATCCTATCATTTTTCTAATTTTTAGCTTTTTGAAACCAAATAGAGTTCCTCCTAATCTTCCGTCAATAATCCACGTAGATTCCATTTTGAATTGAGAAACTCTTGAAAAATCACATCTTTCATCTCTTTTTGCTCCACCTTCCTACAATTAGTACCACATACCAAATATAAGTAGAATCTATCAATTAATACAATATTTGGTATAGTAAAAAAGGAAAATAATCATAGAATTAATGACAAAAATGCAACCTATCACTGTTTTTGGAGGGTGTTTTTGAAATATTTTATTGTACCAGTGTATATGAAAAATTTTTACTATAATTTTTTTTTGAAATATTTGATATACTAATATGGATAGGATGTTTTTTGAGTTATTGTATATTACTGTAACATTGTATTTGAAAAACTTAATTTTTGAAAAAATAGTCAATCCAAACGGAGTCTTAGATTCAAAAATTATCTTTAATAATTTTTATAGTCATACCAGCGAATATAATCTAGTAGTCTTTCTAGTCATTATCCACAAGAATTTCAAGCATTTCAATCAATTTAGACCTGTCATGCTTGGACAATGATGAGATAAATATTCAACACCCTAAATACCTTGGCCTTCTTGATATATGTTAGAATATGGCTGTATATCTATCTTTTTCTTTATTTGTTAATCCAATTTTTGGTGCGAATCCTGAGTATAAAGCACTTGCATGTTTATTTAATAAAACTAAAAGAAATTTAATAAATCAAAAATATTAAAATTATATAAAAAATAAAAAAATGAATTAAAGGGAAAAAAATGTAAAAAATAGATTTGGGTATTGGGCAGGATCAATCTAAACCCATCCCAAAGTGATCTCACTCAAATTAGTGTCAAAACACATATGGGTAAGGTTGGACTCAAACCCATATGACTCGGTTCCATTTCAAACCCAAGTAAATCCCGCCCATCCCGCTCATTTTACCTCCTCTATTTATAAACTAAATATAAGGGCTAATAGATTTATTCAATGAATAGAGGAAAGCAAAATAATGAAAGAATAATGATGAGCTAGTGTCGCAGAATTAATTACTTTTTCTAAATCTAAATCCACTTCGCCAAAATAAATTTTGCTGCAACAACTGGATGAAGATATACAAAGACCAATATTAATCCTACACCTTGAAACCTCAACTCGCAATTCTAATGCATATGTGTCAGTTGTGCATGAGCATCATTAGCCGGTTAAAGGCTTTGCGGGTGATTGCTTGTGGTAAGGGATTTTTCATTTCTTTTATAAATATTTATGAATGTACACATTTATTATATCCTTTTACTTCCATAAAGGACCTAACCGCCAAATATGACCGAAGGACTAGAAACATGAAATCAAGGCATGATGATTAAATAAATTTAGGAGGACAAAATCCAACTAATTAATGTCTTAGAACTCCCTCGTGAATCCAACTTCTCTGGAAAGGGAAAAAAATTCTCTGAAGAAGAATTTATTTTGTTTTGTAGGAAAGAATAGGAGAATCTCTTAAGCAAAACATGTTTCCTATAATGGTCGAAAGCTATGGAGAAGGAGAAGTTATATCATTCTGAAACTAAGATGGTTAGATATTTCACGAGATTGAAAAGAATTACCTACCATAGAATAATTGTTAGAGGGGGTTTTGAATATTTTTTTTATACGAAACGTCTTAACGTTATCAACTGAATCAATTTTTACTCACACTTAGGCTGAAAAAGAAAGAAAAGAATCCAGGGTTGTGTGGGCCAAAATTTGGACCTAATGATTCCAAGTTAAGATTGTAGGAGAATGTCACAAATCCTTTGCTTGTAACTTTTGAGATTTCTTCCTTCAAAAAAAAAAAACTTGTGAGACGTCTAAGAGTTAGCGTGATTTTACGTAATGTTCAATACTTGTGCACTACACAACCTGGAAAGTAAATGCAAGAACTTAGCTTTGCTTTCTTATCAATATAAGTAGTGATTCCTTACCTATTACTAGTACTTTCTCCTGTATACTGGACCGCCAGCATTGCAAAAGGTTTCGCCAATATAAGTTAGCTTCTTTCTTTGGTTCAATTCATCTAAATATTTTCTTCTGCTTAAATTCAAAGTTTTCAGAACTTAGCTTTACAATATACAAGGAATTTCTACATATTTGTCGCATCTGTTGCCGCCTCGCAGGAGTATTCATTCCTTCTCAAGTAAGTGCTCAAGTGCTTTTAACTAGTTGATCAAATAATTGTTTGGTTGCAGTATAGCTTCTACTGTTTTTTTTTTTTTGGGAACATTTCTTCAGCTAATTCCAGCTTTTCTTGTTTTATTATGCATATATTTTGCACTTTGCGCTTTGATCTTGACGGGTGTTAAATTCATCTCTGGCTTTGTCTGATGGTTCAGTAGCCTGCAGTGAGGCATAAGACGTACTTCGAGTAATACTTCCATTAACAATTTTTTTTTTAAAAAAAAGTTGTTGAGTGCAAAAAGAAAGTTCCATATTCTTAATTTAGGTCTGCACTGATTTTGAAATTTCAGAGAAGAGAAAATCCATTTAAGTTGTTTGCTACATGATGTCGCCTTTGTCACCAAAAAGATGGTTTGTACACTAATTTTTGGAGATGTCTCTTAAAAACTAGGGAATGGCTTCAATTTGTTCCTCAACTTTTACCAGTGATTTTTCTATTTGATCTCTTAGCTTTTAAAATTGTCTATTAGGTCCCCTAACTTATAAATTTGTTTCCAAATCGTTCATATGATTCCCTCCAAGCCAAATCGAAGCGTGGTAACGTTCGTTTGATTTCAGGTATATTTTCCTTCTCAAAGCTTGAAAATAAAGTATAACCATATTGAATAGTTTTTTGGTTAAGTATTTTATGGTTGACCAGGTTGAGTAACAAAAAAATAACACTATTCTTGTAAAAATTTACATAAGGTAAAAAAATTACTCTTTAGTACATCACAAGCTTAGCATTACCTTATGCTTATAAATTTTGCTACCTTTGTTTTTTGTTATTAGTATGCCATCATCATTATTATTCTATTAAAGCCTGATAAACCTAAACTAATAAATCTAAAAGTAACATTAATCTAACAAGAATAATGAAAACTAGTACAGAAATAAACTAAAAGAATTTTCTTTTAGCAATTTAACATTTTTTTAAGTCAATACTATAGAAAAGATGATAAAATGTGAAAACAAAATATTGTAAAAAGATTAAAGTAAACAAAAATTCCTATATCTTTCTTCATCTTCTTCTTAATTTGTTCGCTTCTTTTTAAGGTACCTTTTTTTGCTACACCTGTCATTTGAATCCAAATAAATTGATTAGCCCCACAATAGAATAATAATATTTATAACAATATACTACACAAATCAATAAAGGTAGTGAATAAAAATCAATAAAATTAGTGATTCCTTACCTACTACTGTTACTTTCTCCTGTATATTCCACCATAACTGCAAAAGTTTTTGCTATTATTAATTTGCTTCTTTCTTTGGTTGAAATTATTATCTTTGTCGAAATCTTCATCTCTTCTACTTGTTAATTTGCTTCTTTCTTTTGCGGAAATTATCATCTTCGTCCTAATATTCTCTTTTGCTTAAATTCAAAATTTTGAGTACATAGCTTTCCAACATACGGGGAGTTTCAACACATTTATCAGAGCTGTTGCCCGAGTATTTAAACTTTTTGGAGTAAGTTCTCATGCTCTTTTAACTTTTATATCAAATAAAATTTTGGTTGAAATATAGCTTCCACTATTTTGTTCTCCAAATATCTTCTGCTAATAATTCCTTTGTCGTCAAATAAATTTTTGGGCTGGAATTTTGCTTCCACTTTTTCGTGTATAGTTATGCGTATAGTTTCCGCTTTGCTCTTTGATCTTGACAGATATTGAATTCGTCTCTGGCTTAGTTCTATGAGTTTATAGCTTCTAGTTACGCATAAAGTAATATTTTGGGTGGCATGTCCAATGAAAATATTTTTTAAGTTATTAAGTGTAAAAAGAAAGTTCTATATCCCTAATTTAGGTGTGTATTGATTTTTAAATTTCTCAAAAAAAAAGAAAACATTTAATTTGTTTGCTGCATGATGTTCCCTTTGTTGCCAAAATATTACAACTTCTCTAAAAAACTAGGTATCAGGCTTCAATAATCTCTCAACTTTCAGCCATAATTTTGTTGCATCTATCAAGTCCTTCAACTTATAAATTTGGTTTTAATTGGTCGCTCCAAATCAAATCCAATTTTGGTAATATTCATTTTGCTCTTAAGGTTTGATTTTTATTTTGCTTATCATTGTCTAAAATCAACTATTTCAGTGTTGGATAAATAACAACTATGCAAAATTTGAATTTAAAATTCAACTTTTGCATATGTGTCATTAATCTAACGATGATAGTTCATGCATTGTCAATGTATGTAAAATTAATCCTTTACTTTATTGTATAATACTTAATAGTTTAAGTATTTAATAACCAAATAATTTGACTAACAAAAAAATAATTTGAGTGTGTTTAAATAGGAGATTATTTGAAATAATATATGGAAAAAAATTGCTATAGCACTTTTTGAGAAGTGATGCATGTGAAATATAAAAGTAGTTTAAAAATTAAAAAATTAATTGAAAATTGTGTTTGTGATACAAGCAAAATATTATTTGAAATAATTTTGTTTTCCAAACACACTCACAATATTTCTAACGATTTACATATACTAAAAAAATTGAAAAATTACTCTTCAACACATGAGAAGTTAGCATCGCCTTATGTTACAAATTTTGCTAACTTATTTAGTCCTGTTACAATGTCATCATCATTATTTTTCTGCTTAAATTCTAATAAACCTAAAATAATCTAAAAAGAAACATTAATCCAACAAGAATAAGAAAAGATTATATGCAAAATAAATAATAGAGATTTATTTAACTATTTAATGTTTTTGTATAGTTGTTATTGTAGAAAAGAACATAACGTTTAACAATGAAAAGATTACAAAAAAGATACACATAAATAAAAATCCCAATATCTTGTTTTGATTTTTTTTTCTTCTTCTTCTTTGTGTGCTTCTTTTTTAAGTACCCTATCTTGGCTAATCATGTCATTAGAATCTAAATATATCATTTAGCCCCAAATTAGAATGATAATGTGCATAACAGTAGATTGGAATTAATATGCTCAGACAAAATTTGTTAAAGGAGATTGTTATCAGTTTTTTTAGTTAAAATAGTTTTTTCTTTTCTTTTGGTTAACTCTTCCATCCCTCTCCACACCCTTTCCACCCCTTTCACCGAAAAAAAAAAAAAAACCCCTTTCCACCCCCAGCTGCTAGATACAAAATTTGAATTCTAAATCTGGTAGTGGTTAAGATTCTAAGAACCCACCCCACGCCGCTAGTAACGAAACTAGTCAACAACTCAATATTTATGGAAACCATTAAAATGGCAAATTTGACTACTTTATAAGTTTACTTGGGAGGAGCCAAACATACATTAAAATGAATCTTAGTCTAATAGAATGAAAATTGTCTTGATTAGATTCAGTTTTTGGGACGAATTAAAACCAAATTCAGAATTTTCAACACATATTAAATTATTCAAATAAGTCAACTATTAGATACTTAACTGAAACTATTAAAAAGGACAGATATGTTTTATATTTAAAATTAGAGTAGGAAAATAGACATTAAATTGAACCTCAGTGGGAAAGTAAATATTACCATAATGAGATTTAGCTTGGATGGACTATTCATAACTTAATTTATAAGTTGAGGAACTCAATAAACACTTATACAAGTTGAAAGACTAGATAAAATCATTGGTAAAAGTTGAGGGACAATTGGAAGTCATTTACCCAAAAAATTTTACTCGAGATAAAAATGGTGTTTGAAAGCATTTCCTACAAATAGTAATGTCCATTTTTCCTTGTGAAAACCTCGGGCTTATAAAACCCTGCAAATGAATAAAGGTCATCGCCTTTGTGTGTGCTCCTATCTCACTTTAGGCTTTAGGGTTGAAACATCCAAAGATTCCATTTTCCTAGGGCTCTATATCGTATGCTTTGAACTCTTCCTAGAATTCATTCACCAGGATTGTCCCAATTTTTTTTCATAACATTCTTGATAGTTTGGTTTTGGAATAGGGACAATACTTCATTTAAATCGGTTTTTTTAAATTATCTTCCATGGCTCATGATTCAAAGACTAAGCTCCATGCATGATCTTCCACCTTATGTATGTATTTTGTTAACATGTTCCTCGAGTTTGTAACCATGCATGTCCACCAATTATTCTGAAAATATTTCTTTGATTAATCGATAAGTATTCTTTGTGGTCATTGACTGGCTGCCTAAAATGAATCCGAACAATGTTTTCATGTTAATGTAGAAGATATGTTTTCTTCGTTTCCTAGTAACAGAAACTTTTGCTTATAATTATGTTCCAATTTTTCATTTTCTATTGGGTCTATCAAGTTATAAACCTCAAATAACTTTATTAACATTGATTTAACTTTCTTGAACTGTGAGTTTCAGGTCACACGTGATGGAAGCATTTGTGGGAATTCTCGTCGATACTTTGAATTCCATGATCCAGAAGGAGAGTGGATTGCTTTGTGGTGTTGCAACTGACATGGAAAAGCTTGCACGCTTGCTCTCCACCATCAAGGCAGTCCTTGAAGATGCTGAGCAGAAGCAATTCACAGACAAGGCAATACAACTCTGGTTTCAGAAGCTCAATGGTGTTGCCTATGAAATCGATGATGTATTGGATGATTACGCAGCTGAAGCCTCAAGAGTCAAGTACAAAAATTCTGGTTGTTTTAGTTTGATGTGTTACCCTATAGCAGGAAACTTAGTGTTTCGTCACAGGATTGGGACAAGGATGAAGGAGATCCTTGAAAAATTTAATGCAATAGCTGATGAGCGGATAAAGCTTGGTTTGATTGATCAGAAGCGTGGGAGCAACCACTTTCAGGTTGATTCTACTGGAACACGTGAGACTGGTTCCTTGCTAAAGGAACCTGATCTAGTCCTTGGAAGGGACGAGGCGAAAGACGAGATTGTGAAAATATTGGTGAATCAAGTCAGAGATAATCAAAATGTATCAGTGCTCCCTATAGTGGGTGTTGGAGGCCTTGGAAAGACAACACTTGCCCAATTGGTGTTTAATGATGAGCGCATAGCCAAGCATTTTGAGCCAAAACTCTGGGTTTGGGTCTCAGAGGATTTCAATGTGAAGAGGATTATAAAAGCCTTAATTAATTCAATACGAGGGACTCCTGTTGAAGAATTAGAATTGGATCCTCTGCAAAGAAAACTTCAAGGGTTGTTGAGAGGGAAAAGATACTTGGTTGTACTGGATGATGTCTGGAATGAGAATCTAGAGGAATGGGAGAAACTGAAATCTGTTCTCGAATGCGGATCAAGAGGTAGTTCAATCATCATGACAACTCGCATGGAGAAGGTTGCCACAATAATGGGCACATTACAAACATATTATCTGTCGAGTTTGTCAGAGAATCAGTGTTGGTCACTGTTTAGGCAACGGGCATTTGGCCGTCAAGAGGCTGAAGAATATCCTAACCTTGTAGTTATCGGAAAAGAGATTGTGAAAAAATGTGGTGGTGTTCCTCTGGCTGCAAAGGCTCTTGGAGGCTTTCTACGATTTAAAAGGCAAGAAAATGAATGGAACTCCGTGAAATGCAGTGAAATTTGGAACTTACCTCAAGATACAACACATATCTTGCCCGCGTTGAGATTGAGCTACCTTAATCTTCCGGTAGAGTTGAGAGGTTGCTTTGCATATTGTGCAGCATTTCCCAAGGGCTATGAATTTGAAATAGAAGAGGTAATATATTTGTGGATGGCAAATGGATTGCTTTCATCTAATGAAACAATGGAAGTGGAAGATGTTGGTGTTGCTGTGCTGACTGAACTATATTATAGATCACTATTCCAAGCAGTAAAGGAAGATGAATTTGGCAATGCCCTCACTTTTAAGATGCATGACCTTGTCCATGATTTGGCTCGATCAGTAATGGAGGCTAAACACGGTGGAACAGAGTCAAATAGAACCATGATATTAGGTATGCCAGATGATCAGCTAACAGTGGCTTTTCCTATTACAATCACAGGCATTGACCAATGCTTTTCTTTCTTGTCAAAATGTGGCTCCCTGAGGGCTCTCAAGGTGATGTCATACAATAAGCAGCTTTTACATGCAATAAGCAAACTGAAACATTTAAGGCATCTAGATCTTTCAAGATCTTTAATTGTTGAACTACCCAATTCAATTTGCGACTTGTGGAATTTGCAAATTTTAAACCTAAATGATTGTCTCATTCTTTGGAGTCTACCCAAGGGCATGAGATTCCTCAGAAATCTTCGACATCTTTGTCTACATGGGTGTTGGAGTTTGACTCACATGCCAAGTGGAATTGGGAAGCTGACTTGCCTACGGACGTTGGGTATGGTCGTCCCAAGTGGCAAAAAAGGCTTCCGACTGAGTGAGTTGCGAGACTTAAATATGCTTAGAGGAGGGTTAACAATTATGCACCTTGAGAGGATTGAAGACAAAAAGGATGCAGAAGAAGCTTGCTTAATTAAAAAACAGAGTCTCCACGGGTTGAATTTGTATTGGGATTCCGAAAGAATGATTCAACGGTACAATGATGAGGAAGTGCTCGAAGCCCTCAAACCCCGGCCCAACCTTCAACTGCTACGTGTCCTAGGCTTCAACGGTTCATCATTTCCATCTTGGATTTCAACTGTAACAGAAGTTGTTGTGCACGAGAGTGCAGCGGAGTACATAGTTGGGGTCCAAGAGAGTACTGCCGCTGCTGCTGCAATGTCCCCATCGTTGAAACAGCTGGAGTTAGAGAACATGCCCAACCTAAAAGGAATGTTAGGAAGAGAAGTCCAAGGTACTCCAGGGGTATTCTCTCAACTTCAATCCTTGTCCTTTAAGGATTGCCCAATGTTGACATTGCCACTGCCACGTCTGCTGTCCCTAAAGGAGTTATGCGTCGACCGTTGCCCGAACATGGCATGGGCTTCAATCTCCAATCTCACGGCTTTGAAGGAATTGACCATCAAGCACTCTCCCGAGCTGGATTCTCTGCCAGAAGAAGGATTGCGAGGCCTTGCTTCTTTGCGGGAACTCCATTTGGTCCGATGCTATAATTTGGTGAGTCTCTCAATGGGGACTAAAGCCCTCAAATCCCTGACTCGTCTATGCATCAATGGGTCACACGCGACAGCTCTGCCAGAGGAAGTCAAACATTTGCCTGCACTACAAAAACTGGAGCTGCAGAGTTTTTCCAATCTAACTTCATTGCCAGACTGGTTTGGAGACCACCTCACTTCTCTTCAAGACCTGACACTAAAATATTGTCCGCTTGAAACACTTCCATCCAGCATTCAAAAGATGACGACACTCCAACATTTGACTATATTTCGCTGCTACCGACTGGGACGACAGTGTAAAAGGGGAGGAGAGGAATGGCACAAAATTAAGCACATCCCGGACTTGAAAATTGAAAATTGAGTAATACAATTATATATGAGTGGGTCTGCATATTCATGTATTACGTAATAAACTATTTGTGTACTATCCTGTAAGTGTGGAGAAGACTAACACTAGTACCCAATTTATACCATACCCAGTTGATATGATTTGCTAGAGGTTGGATTAAATGAAAAAGATACTGAGATTTGATTGCAGTTCTAGTTTTTTTTTCATAATATTATTACTTTAGACCATCCACATTTGAAAATGTAAGATTAATTATGGAAAATAAATAAATACAAAAAAGTGTAGGTAAGATTAAATAAGAAAAGTACATAAATGTAAGATAAGGTAATAATTACTAATATCCGAATATACATGATAGGTTTGATGAATTTAAAAGCGTTAACCAATTACTAGGCATGTCAAGTAATTGATCTAGACCGACATGAAATTTTTCAAAATAGATCTGGACCTATGCAGTGAAGCTGCAAAATTAGAATTCTTAATAGATATGATTGCAAAATTCTCGATGTGAAAGTGGGAAGTTTGGAAATTCAAATCATTGCAATTTTCAGCAGTCGCACCTTCCTCTTCTTAATGAAACTACAAACCGCAATCAAAGTGCACGTTAGTATTGCATTCTTATGGATGCAAACAATTGGGACCATGGCATAAAATAACAATAGTGTCTTTGACAAAGTCTTAAAATGCCCAAGGCAGAAATGGCAACTATGTCAACAGTCTCTTTGGATCTTTCTGGTAGGGACCTAAGTTTCTTCAAGGAAAGATCCAATTTAGGAGACCAGAGTTGCATTAGGGACAGAGTGATTGGACTTTGCAACATAGCAGGATTAACTGTTGAAATTTTACAAATGAATCATTGGTCAAAAATCAAGAAACCTTGCTGGTCTCAAAAGTAAACAACTAATAAAAAAAAATGTTTCTTTGCCTTTCAACATTTGGCTCACTAGGAGGGACAAGGAACTTAACTTTACAGTTTTAACGGTCTGGGTGAAAGGCAAGCAAACAAGTATCTTTAGATGACTGACTATCCAGTGCAGAACTTGAGGAATTAGTCAATAGAGTTCCGTTATCCTGAGAGCTCAAACTACCCCATTTTGGCTATGTATACGATGGCTCGATTGCATGAACAGCACCATTACTCATACCAAGAGCAAATTGGCTGGTATACCTGACAATTGGACGGGTTGGGCGGGTTAATATTGGGTTTTCACTTAAATGAGTTAAATCCAACCCCCCAACTTTAGATTGGGTTGATTTTGGGTTGGGTCATTGGGTTATCTCAAACCCATGCCCCAAATATGCCCAACATATTAATTAATATATTTTAATACATAAACTTTTTCACATATATTTTAATACACAAAAAAGATTTTTTTCACACATATAAACACATTTTCACTTACATAAATGTATTTTCACACACACAAACACACACTCACTTCTTAAGTTCCTTGGAAACACATCATAAGTAAAATAATATTTTATATTGCTTGTATTGTGAATTTTAGATAGTAAATTATACATTTAAATAGATTAGCTAAAAAAATTGTTTGCTTTATACTTTTTAATACTACTATTTGATTGAAACTTATTTTTGTCACAACTTATTAACACTTTTACTATTCATATCTCTTTTATTGTAAATTGTAATATTCTATGTATTTAAATTATTGAATGCTAGATTATATTATACTTCAAAATGTAAGTAAGAGACATATAATTTGTTGTATAATAATATTGAAATTATAGAAAATAAGTTTGTACTTTAATCCTTATATTCTCAAAAATTTTATGATTCATGACTCTAGAAATTTTGCAAACTGTTGTGAAAGGTCCATACATCAGAACTACATTTTGGGAATAATATGCAAATTGCTTTCTTCCATTAAATGACTGGAGACATTACTGCATTTTGGTTCTTGGACTCGCTAATTAAGAGAGAAAATTAATTGTTTTGCTGATTGTAAGCTTCTCATGAAGTTGAAGATTGGAGGTATTTGCTTCAAACGAAATGAAATCGTTGGACTAGCCATGCCTAAGTTGCCATAATTAATCAAAACAAAATAAAATCTGCAAGTCAACTATATTGATTCGAAGTTAATATCATGATCTATATACATATGATATATATTAGAAGGTATTTTTTATTGATTTGATACAGTTTGATAATTCATCACCTAATTAATTAGAATCATCTAGGATCATACTTGATGCTATGATCATATTAATCTTTTAAAATTACCACAACTCTAATATAAAGCAGAAAATATTATATGCTTGTAAAAAGTACTGGTATTGGTCCCCAAAAAATTATTAAGGAAAATCCCAAACTTTCTAAGAAATAAATGAGAGGAGAATTCATGAACTATTCTAACATTTTTTCCACATCGGGATCGCATTATTTTGAATTAGCAAAAAATTAAGCTGATACAAAGTAAGCTTTTGTTTGTAAATTTGAAGAATCCGAAATTGTATAATGCTAAAAGGTTAAAAAAGAAATTTGTACAATATTATACATACGCGAAATATTAACAAACAAAAGCAATCACGAAATATTAAAAAATAATGCAATTAGAATAAATTTAAAACTCTATTTTACATACAAGAAATATTAACAAACAAAAGCCAGTAGCAACTTGAGAACAACCACAAAAAAAAAAAGAAAAAAGGGGAGGAAAACAATATACTCTTAAAAGGCATAATAAATTATTATAGAAGTTGAGCAAGTTTAACTACTGTTTAAAAGTAAAATAAGCATGAGTTTTTATTTCAAAATTCTTTTTTCTTTTAAATAAAAATTAAAAAATTTGATTGAAAATATATATATAAGAATTTTGAATACAATTAATCAATGAATTATTAACACATGTCCAAATGTAAATAGTTAGGCATATGTGTATTGAATCTTGTATTTATTATTTTGAATTACTTTTAAACAAGTTGGGTATTGGGTACCCAAATAAAAAATCCAACTTGCCCAATGAATAAGTTGGGTTGTTCTTACCCAACTCAATAAAATCCATAACCCAATTAACCCAACCCATCCTTTAAAATTAATGGGCGAGTTGTTGGGTTTTGGATTTTTTTGCCAGCTCTATTGGCTGGTATCGAATGGATGTGCTGCAATCACCATAGGAAAAGCACTGCTGCTGCTACCACATTTGAAAACTCACGTCAGATCCATAGAAATGCACCACTTGAAGATGAGATTAGCAATTTTATGAACTAAACGTCAACGCAAAAACATATATTGTTACAAAATTTCTGCACTGCCACTCAAAATGAACAAAATGAGAGTTACAGAAAATTGCTGCAGAAATTTTGAACCTTTTCAATTACCAATCTACCTTTGTATTTTAGATTAGTTCTAAAGACGAGCAAAATGTTGAGGAAATTCCAAACTGTATACTAGATGCAATAGGATATCTTCAAAAGCACACAGCTGGACACTACATGATTGACTCGTTTCAGTCTTCCAGTCAGATACATATGTAAATCACTAGCAAAAACAGAGTCAGGATCCACACAGAAAAACACCTGTGCTAGCAAAAAAAGATTTTTTACCATGGTACATGCTGAAACTGTTTGACTGTCTCAGACTATGGCAGAAACTTAAAGAACTATGAAGCATGACCAGCTTCTTTAATGAAAAGTCAGATGAGTATCATCATTTCAATACCTGACAATTGATGGAGGCACGTAAGCCGACGGTGCTATTCGACAACGGACCCTCAAGCTATCAGCATCAAAGATTCCAATTGCACCATCCAAAAATCCCATGTAGGCCAACAGGCCATCACAAGAGTATATTGCACTTGAACTAGGAGCAGAAAGTGTGTCTCGTGGATACCACTGCAATAGAATAAACAGTTAAGATCATGACAAGGAGGAGGTACTCAGAGCAAACACTTCAAAAGACCTCTGAAGAGGAAGGGATAACATTACGAGAAGACCACTTCATTGAGCCTTATAACATATTAGGGAACAAATTTATCCAATTTTTTGCTACATGAAAGAGTTTTCATACGTACCATGTAATGATCTAAAGCACCAATCTCACTAATGTGGGAGAAAGAAGATGCGAAGATGCTATACAAGCAGACATGGGAACCAAAATTTGAAGGTTGAGAAAATGCCATTCGCTGAATTATCTCTCCTGTTGGGAAAATTGCAAAGAACTGGCAAATATTGTGACAAGAATTGGCTTCAAATCATGATAGATATCACTTTTCTTTAGACTTTAGTTGTCCGGTATAACGTGCAATAATCTTAGACAAATATCCTTTAGGATAAGATGAAATTTGTTTGTCTTAAACTCTTGCACAAAGCAAGACAAACCCTTTGTGAACAAAGGAGTGCTTTTGAGAGAGTACACAATAGTAGGCAAGTGATTTCCCGCAGCAAACCACTCTCTAATTGACCTTTTTATAAGAAGATTGTTTTTAGAAACAAAAGAACTCATTAAATACTTATATGAATAGATTCAAAGTATTGTATACAAATTCATGCACTTTAATTCATGCATCTCATGATCTTAAGATCAAAACATGAATCTATCCTTTCATTCAAGAATTCCCATATACATGAACACATTTATAAATGAATGTACATTTTAGAAACATTCATAATACTATACATGTACCAGAAACATGAATGAATATAAATTAATTACATGTATGCACATCATATAAATTTTGAAAAGTTTCCAACAATCCCCCGCTATTTTCAAAATTTAGAAAATGGATTTCTAAAAGGTCACCGAATAATCTGACACTCATATGTATAAATAATGGTGTCTTTCGATTGAACCACTATCTTAGTGAAGGTTCTTTGAAATCAATCCTTCAAGATGGTAGACAAGCTTTGAACCATTTGGACATTGGACCAATCTCATAAACACATCACACACTGAACAATGCACAACCATAAGTTCTTCAACGATACATTTTACGGTCTTGTATCACTATCCTTTCATAAATATTACAAAGTAAAGTCCTTAATTTTGTGGTTTGCCGAAAACTAACATTCATATGGGCGACATCTTAGTGCCCCCGCCATAAATAGCACTTTTAAGATTCGCTAAGAGTCTAATGACTCACCCTTACATTTGCACTGGCGAGAATAACATGTACTATTCAACATTGGGATGCCTAAACTTCACATAGTGCACCAACCACTAGAATGGTGTACTTTCACTCATTGAATTCAATACTAGACGTTGTATCTAGCGTTGAATTGAGATTCCACCATTAGTGATCAAGAATTTTGGACTTTAAACCCATCCCCCTTGATGTTCTTGACACCAAATTCCTTGACAATCCTTTTGTCAAAGGATCACTCAAATTTTCATTGGATCTCACAAAGTCAATTGATATGACTCCATCTGTGATCAAATCTTTGACATAAGTATGTCTTAAACCGATATGTCCTGACTTACCATTATACACTTGACTATATGCTTTAGCAAGTGTAGCTGCACTATCACAATGGATTGAGATAGGTGTCAAAGGTGTTGGCCATAATGGTATATCATAAAGTAAATTACGTAGCCATTCAGCTTCTTTACAAACCGAAGCAAGTGCTACAAACTCTGCTGCCATTGTTGAATTGGTGACACAAGTCTATTTCTTAGAACCCCAAGAAATTGCATCTCTATCAAGCATAAAGATCCAACCACTTATCGACGAGTGATCATCTTTATTGGTGATCCAACTAGCATCTGAAAATCCTTCTAAAACTGAAGGATAACCGGTATAACATATACCATAGTCTTTAATAGCTTTTAAATATTTTAAAATTCTGGTTACACCTTTCCAATGTAACCTACTAGAGTTGCTTGTATATCTGTTCCATATACTAACTGCATATGCAATATCAGGTCTAGTACAAGTCATTGCATACATTAAACACCTTATAACCTTGGCATATTCCATTTGAGATTTTGGATCTCCTTCATTTTTCACAAAGTTTATTTTGCAATCCAATGATATTGAGGCTGGAATACAACTACTTTGATTGACTTGTTAAGAATCTTTTCAATATAATGTGATTGAGACAACATTATATTATTACCATGTTTAAAGATTCTTATACCAAGAATGACGTCTGCTTCACCCATGTCTTCCATGTCAAATTTGCTTGAAAGCAAAGTTTTTGTGACTTCAACTTGTTCCAAGTCAGTTACAAAAATTAACATGTCATCAACATATAAACAAATTATAACACATTTGCCATCATTAAACTTGTTATAAATGCATTTATCAAATTCATTTATTTTGAATCCACTAGCAAGAATAACTTGGTCAAATTTCTGATGCCATTGCTTCGGTACTTGCTTTAGTCCATATAAAGACTTTACAAGTTTACACACCTTATACTCTTGACCAGGTATCACAAACCCTTCGGGTTACTCCATAAATACTTTTTCATCCAAATCACCATTCAACAATGCTGTTTTAACATCGATTTGGTAAATGAATAGATTTTGGATAGAAGCGATAGCAAGTAATACTCTAATTGTAGCAATTCTAGCTACTGGAGAATATGTGTCAAAATAGTCCACACCATACTTTTGTGTAAACCCTTTGGCAACCAACCTAGCCTTGAACTTATCAATAGTTCCATCGATTTTTATTTTCTTCTTAAAGATCCACTTACAACCAATTGATTTTGAATCAGGTGGTAAGTCTACTAATTTTCAGGTTTTATTACCCATGATTGAGTCTATCTTATCATTAATAGCTTCCTACCAAAAGGGAGCATTTTGTGAGTTCATTGTTTCTTCATAGGTCTTAGGATCAGCCTCAATATTGAAGCAATATGAAATTTGGTTGCTCATTGTATTTCTAATTCTTTCAACTAGATACATATAAATGTCCGAACCGAAGTCCTTTGACTTTCTTGCTCTTTTGCTCCTTCTCAATTCAATGGTTTCATTTTCACCATCTTTTGTCAATTCACTTGATTTTGGAATGATATCTTTTATAGAGATGAACCTATTCTCTTCAAAAATAACATCCCTAAATTCAATTATGGTATTAACCGAAATTGAATCATTAGATTCAATTACCATGAACCTATATGCTTTGTTATTTTGTGCATATCTTAAGAATATACGCTCCACACCTATTTCTTCCAGTTTCTTTTTTTTTAGGTTTTGGGAGTTTTACAACAGGTCTACAACCCCAAACTTTCAAATAGTTTAGGTTGGACTTCCTTTTATTCCAAAATTCATAAGGGGTTATAGAACCCCTTTTATTAGGAATTCTATTTAGAATATGACAAGCCGTTAATAAGGTTTCACACCAAAATTCTTGACTTAGTCCAGACTTTGACAAAAGTGCATTAACCATTTCTGTCAATACATGATTTTTTCTTTCGACTACAACATTTTGCTGTGGTGTATAAGGTGCAGTCACCTCATGTTTTATCCCAACAGACTCAAAATAGATAATATCATAATACTCTCCACCTCTATCTGCCCTTAGACATTTGATAAAGGATTCACAATGAAATTCAACTTCTGATTTGTATGTCTTGAATTTTTGCAATGCTTCACCTTATGAGTGTAACAAGAAAAAATGACAGTATCTACTATAATCATCAGTATCTAAAAATCACAAAGTAATTTTTACCACCCAAAGTAGGAGCATCATGCAAATCACATACATCACTACGAATAAGATTCAAGATTTTAGATGATCTTTCAACTTTAGGAAATGAATTTCTTGTGATTTTCGTTAGCATGCATGTTTTGCATTTTTCTTCAATTTTATCACAATATGGCAGCAAATCAAATCTCATCATTTCATGCATTCTTTTGTAATTAATATGGCCAATCCTATTATGCCACAATTCAAAAGAAAACTCAACCAAATACACAGAAACAATATCAATCTTATTAATTCTGATAGCAAGTACATTCAACTTAAATATACCATTGCAAAAATAACCCTTACCTACAAATATACCACCTTTAGACAAAATAAATTTGTCAGTCTCAAACACAAGTCTAAAGCCAAATTTATTTAACAGACTAGCTGACACCAAGTTCTTCCTAACTTCCGGTACATAAAACACATTTGTCAACGTTACAACATTGTCGAAAGTAAATTTTAATTATACTTCTCTAATGCCTTGAACCGAAATTGTAGTAGAATTTTTCATGTAAACAACGGTGCTTTCATCCACCGGTTTCATGGACTTGAAGAACGTTCTATTATTGCACACGTGTCGCGTAGTTCTAGAATCAACCCACCAAGCAAAATCATCTTCAATCATATTGATTTCAGATATCATTGCCACAAGATTTTTGCTTGTGTTTTGGAAAAACTCTTGTTTCTTTTTCTTGTTTTGAAGAATCTTGCACTCAGACTTGTAATGTCCCTCTTTTTTGCAATAGAAGTATTGTCCCTTCTTCCTTTTCTTGGATTGATTCTTGGGTTGTTGGCCCTTCTTGCTTCCTTGAGACTTTTCAGTTTGTCTCTCTTCAATCACATGCACTTTTAAAGTCGAATTTTTGTTCTCTTCAAGGATTTGAGTATCCTTCTTTTCTTGCATGCGAATTTCCTCTTCTACTCGAAAAGATTTAGCAAGAATCTCAAGAGAGATATCCTCTTTCTTATGTTTGAGGTCTCTCTTGAAATCTTTCCAAGAAAGTGATAACTTATATATTATAGAGCAAACAATAAGAGCTTTATCCATGTGTAGATTGTGTTGTGTGAAGTGATTAAGAAGCCTTTCAATCTCACTAAATTGCTCCATAACTGATCTACAATCTACCAATTTATATTTATTAAAAGATGAGACAAGAAACTTCTTACTTGTAGCATCTTTTTGCATGTACTTGGACTTCAAACGATCCCAAAATTCTTTGACGGTAGTAATTGAATGGTAGATATCAAACAGGCCGTCACTCATAGTATTGAGGATGTGACCACAACATATTTTATCATCATTTTTTCATTTTTGACGTTTTTGGATGTCTTCAAGAGTTTCTTTCTCGGGATTGATGATCAATGATTTTGGTGTGGTTAGAACATAGACCATTTGGAGTGCAGTGAGAAGGAAACGAACACGTTTTTGCCAACGAATGAAATTTTCTCCATCATACCTCTCGAGCTTGACAATAATGGATGCCAACTCTTTTAGGGTACCAGCCATTGTAGAGTATAAAGTAAAGCCTAAAGATTGTTGAAAAATTGCAAAGAACTGGCAAATATTGTGACAAGAATTGGTTTCAAATCGTGGTAGATATCACTTTCCTTTAAGCTTTATTTGTCCGGTATAACGTGCAATAATTTTGGACAAATATCCTTTAGAATAAGATGAAGTTTGTTTGTCTTAAATTCTTGCACAAAGCAAGACAAACCCTTTGTGAACTAAGGAGTGCTTTTGAGAGAGTACACAGTAGTAAGCAAGTGATTTTCTGCAACAAACCATTCTCTACTTAACCTCTTTATATAGGAAGATTGTTTGAGAAATAAAAAAACTCATTAAAACTTGTATGAATAGATTCAAAGTATTGTGTACAAATTCATGCACTTTAATTCATGTATCTCATGATTTTAAGATCAAAACATGAATTTATCCTTTCATTCACATACATGAACATATTCGTAAATGAATGTACATTTTAGAAACATTCACAATACTATAAATGTACCAAAAATATGAATGAATATACATTAATTACATGTATGTACATCATATAAGTTTTGAAAAGTTTCCAACATCTCCTCTCTTTCAACCTTCTCCTGGTCCTTGACTCCTTCTATTAGGGAAAGAAGGAGAATATCGTATCCATAGTTAACCCAAACACATGATGTATTATCCTTGAATCCTTGCAAAATTGATTTTCATAATGCATTGCATCATTTATCTGCAGCATTGAATATATGTTGGGAATTAAGATTGCATCAGTGTGAAGAAAGTCGTATCAGAGGATGACAGAGAGACCAGAGAACTAAATCTCTCTGATTCTTAACACATACATCAAAGGACGATCTAAATAGTGTTGGTGCCTTCATTATTTAGTAGAAAACATGTGAATCTGTAAGTACATTTTTATAACTACAAAATGGATATAAGATCGAAGATTCCCAGTGTTACATCATCTCACTAATCTTTAATTAGAAGCATAAAACAAAACAGGAAAAGTATGTACAGAATGGTCTATTAATAAGTCATAGCTTAAGAACCTCGATTTTTTTTTTTTGGAAAACATACCTTTTGATACCATGATACGAGCACTTAAGGATGTCATTTATTTTGGAGGACATCTGGACAGAGATCACTAGTTAACATGATAATTTTGTATCTGCTTTGGAAAGAGTAAGGAAACTGGCTCAACATTAGGGATTTGATTAAAATAATCTTAAAATGCCTAAGGCAAAAATGGTATTGACCTAAATTTCCTCAAGAAAAGATCGAATGAAAAGGGGCCAGAGTTGAATTAAAGAGTGATAAATTGGACTTTCTAGAAGAGCAGGATAAACTATTGAAATCTATTAGTGGTTGAAAATCAGAAAACCTTGCAAGCCCCAAAAACAAACAAACAACCAATCAAAAACTTGTATCCTTATGTCTTTTTTAACATTTAGCTCAGACTAGGGATTGAGGGACATGGACCATAATTTTATAGATGACTATCTGGGCAAAACCTAAGCAAAGAAGATTCTTCATCCTATCAAACCAATAACTGATGCAAAATGCCACCGACAAGGGGTTTAGATGGCTGACCATTGTATCCAATGGCTCGATCGCATGAACTGCGCAATCACTCATACCAAGTGCAAATTGGTTGGGATTAGACAGATGTGCCATCATATTTGAAGCTCATGTTAGTTCAATAGAGAAACAAATCACTTAGAGGTGACATTAGCAATTTTCAGAACCGATTGTATATACAAAAGCATATGTAATCAGAATTTCTGCACTGCCATGCAAAATGAACTGGATGAGAGTTACAGAAAATACCTCAAGAAGTTTTGAACTCTTATAGCTAATAACCTACTCTTGTATTTCAAACTATTTTTGTATAGATAAGAAAAATGCCAAGGAAATTCTGTATTGTATGCCAGGCGGCTATCCAACATTGAGCCTCAAGCTATAGGCATCATATATTCCAATTGCACCATCAGAAAAGCCTATGTATACCAGAGGCCATTACAGCAATATGTTGCACTTGCAATGCACAGGAAAAAAGTGAGTCTCGTGGATTCCACTGCAAAACTAGCTAGACATTCTAAATCCATGATAGAGAGTAGGTAGAATAGACTTGAAAATTTTCTCAGCTTTATCTTAATTCATGATGGATGTAATTCATATAGCAATCATCTGTAACTTTATGCGAAATCACGATTTGCAGGTGAAATCACATGCTACAGATGAAATCTCATTTTTATTTTATTTTCTTTTCATCTGATGATATCTCTTATAAATCCACGTTGTCTGAAAAATAATTGAGAGAATTTACTCTAAACAAAAGTGTTATGCTAATATTTTTTTTTTTGTAAAAATTATTCAACAAAAACACATTAGTGTGACGAGTACAGGGTATACATATATCAATTAGCTTATTCCATAGTCAAGTTTTACATTTATAAATTTCTAAATACCCACACGCGATTTGTCTGCAAGTATACAGATCGTGAGCGAGTATAGGGTATTAAGAGTCGATCCCACAGGGAAGATTTTCAATTACCGGTGATTTTCGAACTCCTTTATTATCTAGACTACCATAAATACAAAAGTAATAAAAATAATACTAAAAAACTCCTAAAGGTATGAAATTCCTTACTACTTTTGCAAATGAGATTATCTGTTATGTAAATGCTATTATCTTGGCTAGTTATGGCATAATTTCCTTATGTATGTGAAACCTACTCTCGTAGTGAATCAACTATACTTGTAATTATGTCATATGTACTCTCGTGGTTATGAATTAACCATAAACTCATTCCTTTTATGAAATTACATGAAACAACTCATTAAAGCCACATAGATGCTCCTCTACTCTCGTGAGTGAACTCTCTATGTTTATTACTTTTTTGAACTAGTGTTAAATTTCAATTCTCATTGTAAACTTAACACTTTTAGATAATCACAATTAATGGCCGGTTAATCATGATTAGAAAAGCAAAAGTGATAAATAATTTGCCCAAAATAATATCTTCAAATAACCAAGAAAACTTCACTAACAAGATATAGCAAGTTCATCCATACTCTAGGCATAAACTTTAACTAAACATGATGAACAACAAATCCAAACTTGGATTATAGATAAATATGAACTCAGATACAAAAGAGAAGGGATAGGAGAGAAGTCACCCTTATCACATGAGCTCCAACTCTCCATCTTTGCTCCTCTAATCTTTATCCTAATCTAGCCAATATACAAGAGTGGATAAACTAGCCTAACTATACTATACTATCCTAACTAATGAACTAAGAAAATTCTAGTGAAGACTACATTTTGTGTAGTTTTTCTAACCTTCCAAAATTGTGAAAATATCCTCCAAAGGCTTCTATATATAGAGGAACTTTTTGCAAGAGACACAGTATTAAATCATGTCTTCAACCCATAAACAAGCTAGAAATGAGTTGTAAAGCTTCTTTTGCAGCTGTCTTGGAGTGTTTCCACCAATAGTCTTGTAGGAAAATGGGTCAAAAAGCATGTGTGAACAAAACACAAGTTGTTGAGCAAGTTGCAGCCGAAATTGACGAATACGTGACTTTAAGCCACGTATTCATGTAGTCGCGTTTTCACTTTTGTGCACTTGACACCACTTCAACTGCTATTTTCTCACTGATGGAGGCCGAACTAACTCTTGTGCAAAACACGAAAGTTGTAGCCCTTTGAGTAGCTTTCCAATACCTCAAGAATCATTCAATTTGGAGTTCTATGGATCAAGATATGACCAAAATACCCACGACTGTTCAGAGCTCTGTTTCAACTCTCGACCAAGAAATTACACTTATGTATTTCGACTTTTTGACATTGAAAACAACTGATCTGGACATCGATATCTCATACAAAATGTAGATATATCTCTTAGTTTCAAAATGGTATAAAAATAACCGCAATTCAATACTTTTAGTTCAAGATATAGCCAAAATACAAAACTGTGTCAAAACTGTGAAACTTGCTTTTCTTTTGCCTTGATTGCATTTTCTCTTTTGCACTTCAAATCATCATCAATCATCCAATTATCTTCTCAATGCACTTCATTTGATGATTGAATCCTTAAACCTACAAAACATAAAGTCTTAACCATTAAAATCCATAGAAATGCAATTTTTACCACTTAAACTATAAAATGCATATTTTCACTAGAAACTTAGTTAATTAGGTATACAACTAAATAAAGCACATTAAAAACTAATTAATAAAACACACTTAAAACACGTAAAATATCTACTTATCACAGTGGTACCATAAGTGCACAATAATATGTGCAAACCGCAACCAAAATACCATATAACTTGAATCAATAATTGATAGTAATCAACAAAAAATTTTTTAAAAAAATTAAAAATGTAAATGATGGACCTCGTATACCTGGACTTCCTAAGGCAACCGAGGTTTGTAGAGACCCATGATATGATTTGGATACATGGGCCTTTGTAGAGAACTTTTAGTGACATTTTTGGCCCATATGTCAATGCAGAAAGAATTACAGGTGGACAAAAACAACCGCTGACTCAAAATTTCGCCATACCTAATCCGATTGGATCTGAAAATTAGGATATCTAATCTGTATTATTTGACCGGATCAAAAGAGTATCAGATACACGCTTAGATGCGGGACGGGGTAGGATCACATAAATTAAAAAGCCACAGGTACCCAATCCGCCCCTTCCCTTCCCCCTCACACACTCACACACATACATTGTTTTTATACACATACCACAAAATAATATTTTTAGAGGTAAATAAGTAATTTCATTGAACAATTTACATTACAAATATGGGAGACTATAATTTGTTCACAAGATTTATTTGTAGAAATCATGATCCTATATTTTTTAGAAAAGAGTTTAACTTATTTCAAAATTTCATTGATTTTGAATTTTTTGAATTTTTTTCTTTTTCTTGTATTCTCTTTGCATGTTTATTTCTTGGTGGGAGACTTTTTATTAAATTTTAGATGACTATGTAAAATACAAAAATTAAATTGGTATAAGTTTTTTTAAAAAAATTAAATGATAAGCAAGGTAGGGTGAGTACCTGTTAGGGTGGATAAGGGTCAAAAAATGTCTAAGGTACAGATTGAGTCAGCCAATTGGTACACGAGGCAGATACATGGCCGGTGCCCGCCCCTAGAAACATCTTTCTAAACTAAATTAGCTGACCAAACAGTCCAATGCAAACTAGTGTTTGATTAAGAGCAAATTACCCTGGTAGCCATTGAACTTTTAGAATAATCGAGTTTTGGCAACTCAATTATTAATAATATATTTTTTATCCACTGAATTAAAAAATATATAAATTTTGAATCATTCCGTTTGATTTCACTATTAACTCTACTAGATCTAACAATTAATAGGATGTCTCGTGAACAATGCAGATTCTAAGATCTAGCAGAGTTAATAGTAAAATTAGATTAAATTACCCAAAATTTACATTTTTTTATAGTTCAATGGGTAAAAATATACTAATAATAGTTGTGTGGACAAATATTGACTATTCAAAAAATTTAGTGGCTATCCGAATAATTTGCCAATTCATTAATGATAGTCTTTTCGTTTAGACCAAGGAATTTAACAAAGGATTTCAAATTCATCTGAATTGTTCTAGTAGTTTAAATTGTTTAAGAAGTATTTAGATTTGTAATTCACCAATTATCAAAATACATTTTAAATACTAAAATAATTGATGATTTATAAATTCAAATATATTTTGAAAAATTTTCAAATCCTTCGTCAAATCATTCAATCTAAATGCAAACTGAAATAGTTTGAAGTAATGAACTCGTTACTAATATGAAGGGAGAAACCTTTCCTCGTTGCAGCCGTTCCCATCCAATTGCTGTCAATTTTAAGTAACAAATATCCACAATTAAGGCTAAATATGAGATTATATGTACATTTTCTTACTAAATTGAGTTTAAGGGACCTAAGAATATTTTCCCTCAGTTGGACATCTAAATAAAAAAAGAAACTATTTCATTTTCCTTCTACATGGATTGGGTACTAATTGATAACTGTTTGCCATGGATCTCCTAATGATTTACCTATATGTTTTACTAGTGTCTCCATTCTTTTAATTATGGATATTGATTATTAACAAAATTACAAAATAAGTACCAAAAAATATTTTATCTTTTCATAGAAGTATATCTCATTTTCTTTTTGAAAACTATATGCACTAATGCACAACAAATTTGTCATGGGACACCAGATCGTTTTTCAAGTCCTCGCCACATTTATTTTGTCTCCATCCGTCACATTATTGTGGGAAGACTTAGCATCAACGTTGGTGGACCAACAAGAAACAATGGGCAAACTCGGTGCCATGTTCGGTGATATTTTTTTGGTTTTTTTTGGAAAAATAAAAGTTTGCGTGGTTTTAACTCAAGTTATCACTACGGATCACGACATCCCCTATCAGTTACAGAACATCTATATATTGTACATTGTTCATTGTAAAATATGTAATCGAAAATAATATCTTCATATAACTGTTATTTTAGTGCACAATCTACGAAATTTTTCCTTTACCGTTCTATCTTTTGCCCCCACTGACCTCGGGTCTTGACTGCCATTGTTCAACCTTCACATTATTCAATTGGTACCCTCAAAATTAACTTCCAAGTTCCAATACTAGTTTTGATGCCAACATCAGCTCGCCCTTGCCATTGGTCTCCACCTTCGCCTTCCATGACTCACAACTAAAGTAAAAAAACAATTGATTAATGAGGAAACATGCTTAAAAGGACAGCAATTAGTAAAAACAAAAAACAGGACAACATCAAGGTGCGTCTTATGCTCTTATGTTTCTAACAATACTAGTTTTATAGGCCTTGCGCGATGCGCACATTTTTGGTTAAACTTGTGATACAATTATGCAAATTTAAAAGAGATGCAATGTTTAGTGCAACAACCAACAAATCAATACAAGAGAAAACACTTGCAATTAATTTCCTAGCCTGTATAATAACCTTATTTGACATATTTTTCTGCAATGAATACCAACATAATTTAATCAACATAAGGTGATGCAAGACTTGATTGGTCCCTATGAAATTCATAATTCACTAATCCATCTTCATAGACTTTGAAATAGTAGATAAATTAAGCCTAGTCATGGCCATTGAGATAGACATGTAAATTAACCACTAGATGACAAACTTACTTAAATGGAATGAGATATGAACAGTAACCTACACATAGAAACCTAATAACTTTGAGAAACTGTTGATACTTGATTGGAGTAAAAATTTTGTAACTTGATTCAAGGAAAAATTTCTAGATACTGCGGGAAGGTCGAACCACCAACTCAGGTAATTAATGTAAAACTTGTGAATCTTTTCAATTGTTGGCATATATTCTAAGCCTTCTTGACATAGGAAGCAGAGGTGAAGGGCTTGTAATGATTAACAATAACCAATAACCAATATTGGTGGACTTAAAAATATATTTTGAAGCGCCTTAGATACTAAGAGTGAAAGGAAACATATATTATTATTCGGCTCATTAATTTCTTACCAAGTCCATAGGTTGTACTTAGGCATTGCTTCATCCAGGTTTATTTTCAAACAACTTTAACAGAGATACCCCCAACTAATCATCCCAGTCCACAGATTCAGATTTGGAGTTTACAAAGCTACCTCTAGAGTTCCAGTAACCTTAGGATCTGGATCATCTCCTAGGATGGAGTGTCAGCATACAGTTTTGCGGATCCGGGCCTCGCAATTTGTGTTTCGTACAATTTTGTATAAGTTGACCTTTGGCATAAATTAGTAGGATTTCGGGGTGAATCAGGTCTAGTTTAATGTAAATCAGGTGCAGCTCAGTGTATGTTAATTTGTTATTATTTTGTGTAAATCAAGTACACTTTGATATAAGTTGATTATTATCATTTAGTGTATGTTAAGGGCAATTTGATGTAAATTGAAAGTAAACTGTTAATTTACACCAACTTATGCAAAATGGAACTTGTGAGGCCCATTTCCCAATTTTGCTAGCTACTCTGGCATGGTTATTGACTTACTGAAAATGAAAAAAGTGAGTGTGTATAAATAAGAAAGAATATACACTTAATCTATCAATTTAAGAGGATGCCATTGGAGAAAATAGTGATTGCTTAGAGTTTTACTTAACAACTGATTTGTTTTCTTGTGAACTTCTGCAATATATGCGCAACTACAGTAGCATCCATCGAGCAGGGAGGCCTCAAAATTTTCAAAAAAAGGCAATGAAACCTGCCGAATAGCACCTTAATTGGTAATATAACCAACTTAGCAGCATCGGTAATTTCTGAAATTCTGCAAATGGTTCCTATTCTTTATTTCCAGAAATTATGCAAATCCTTGCTAAAATTCTCACGAGTATTTGAGAAAGTACATGCTTAATACTTGGGTTTTAATGGTTCCTACTTGGTTTTCTATGGACTTGTTTAGACTATGTCAGCTTCACAAAACATGAAACCAAAATTTTAAAGTCACAAAAAAAAAATCATAACACTAATCAAGTAGCGAAATAAGGAATTGTGATCCGTCCAGTTGTCGTGCTTTGCCAATCAAATTGAGAGCTTCAGAGGCAGTCAGCTGTAAAGATGATAGAGGAAAATTTGCAGTGTTCTGGCCATAAACTTAAGGTAGGCCGGCAAATCCAGCCTACAGATAAGGGAAAGGAAAAGCCGAGATCCAAACTGAGGGAGCTAGGACAATGTAATATTGGAGATCAATAAGGAATTTTTTATGATGAGTTTGCGGAGAAGAAAAAGAAGCAGAGGCTGGTGGGCTTCATGTCTGAAACACCACTACTAACAGCTGCAAAATGATGGAAATAGCCCAAACGTTCGACGCAATGACGGTATAACGAGCCCATAAATGCTGCTCATTACTATTCATAAAGGCTTTGAGGCTTTTATATAGAGTAAATTAAAGCCATAAACATTTACTAAATGAGGCATGATAAACAATTAGTTCTCTATTTGGATTGGCTGTTTTTTAAGGTGTTTTTGAAATATTTTACTACAATAATGTATGTGAAAAACTGTTACTGTAAATGAGGTTTTTTTAGGTTAATTTTCGTGTTTTTGGTGTTTTTTGAGGTTATTTTTTATGTTTTTGATGTTTTTAAAGTTGTCTTTTTTTGTGTTTTTTGGTATTTTTGAAGTTGATTTTGGTATTTTTGAGGTTATTTTTATTTATGTATTATTGTAGTATTGTATATGAAAAACTTGTTTTTCAAAAAATAACCAATCCGGACAGAGCATAGAGCTTGTAAACTTTAGACATATAAAGGTAGAAACAAAGGGTAAAGACTAACACACTATCGTGATAACAATTAGGAGAAGATCAGGGTATGCAGTTTAAGCAATTGTAATCAAGCACTAATGCACTAAGGCACCTAAAGGCGAGACACCTTTAAGTACCATAATACAAATTAAAGCCGTAAATCATGTACTTGTAAGACTTTGAACAGCTAAGGTTTACAACCACTTAGGCGATATGTAGGTCTTCTCATAAATTGTCTATTGTTAAAGTGATGCTTCATATTGAAAGAGACTGTCTAATTTAGTCATTAAAACACGACAGCAGATTATATATCTGGAACCACCAAACAAAAAAAAGTGTCATAAATAAGCAAATGCAAATCAAAAAGTGTAGAATTAGACATCTAAGATTTATATGATTAAACATAGATTCAAACATATGGCTTTCAAGAAGTGAGGCCTTATAACCACTAAGCCAATATAAGCCTTTTAGGAAGAAGCTTCGATTGCACAGGCAGGACTAGAACACTTTGAAAATTCAAACTTCTTATGACCTTGTCTGGAAAATGTAAAACAAAATAGGTTCAACACAAGCACAACACACACAATTTGTTTATCAAACAAACTGTGGTTGCAGATCGACAGGTACGAACTGAGGAAAATAAATCCAACTGCCCTAATACACAAAAATAATCTCCACTAAATCTAACTTGTTCGTGGTGGAATGGCCCAGCGCTAAGCACGCGGAATGCTCAACAAGGAAGACCTAAAATAGCCAAAAATTACCGACATTTGATCGAATATGGCGCTCTTTTATATATGTTAGAATAAGCCAAACTTGTATATGTCATGTTCCAATACCACCACAAACTAAAGTATACTCAAGACTGTTCCTCAGACCAGAGATAATCTACATCTCTACCAGTCAGCATTATTCAAAGAATTCATATCAATATACATATACGTAATTATCAACTGAATTATCAACTGAATAGTTTAATTAAAAAAGCTCAATTAATCAACCAACATAATGAACTTGATCTTAGATCCAGCAATCACAGCAATCCTGGATGATGAAAAAAAACTGCTAATTCAACCATATAATTTCTGCTCCTATCATCACCTACTCGACAGGCTAAAATTATTCTGTGAACGTTAAATCATGAATCCACATCATTCAATCAGTCCCTATGAAGAAATCTTAAAAAACAACTCCAACAAGGCTTTAAGAGCTCAGAAGCCGAATTTCATTCTGTTTTCAAACTAAAATACTATTGCCAGTTTAACATGATCAAGGAACATCTACCCTAAAATTAAAAAGAAAAAAGGGAACAAGAAGAAGAAGTAGAACTTCAATATATATGTGTTCGGAGTCTCGTGTTCCCCTTCTATAGTAAAACACTAAAACTTAAAATATTTAGGAGTGCTTATTGATATTAGTAAGCATTGCTGGATTAAGGGAAAATTTATACCTTTGTTGGATGCTCTGAAGTTCAAGAAGGAATGGACTATCGTCGCCGGAGATTGCAAGAGACAATCGGCTGTGGTAGAGTATGGGAAGAAAGAAGTGAGCTTGAGCGGGAGATCGCGGAGTTATTTGGAGATGCGTTGTGTTTTTGGAGTTATTTTTAGAGTTTATTATTGAAAGACAAAAATAATTTTTCAAAAAACTTTAGACTTTATTACCCTAGAATCCAAACGGAGTTGTTTTGAGGTATTTTCAAAAATTTTCCGTTTGAATTTAACAGTTTTTTATTTTTAAAATATTTTATTGTAATAATGTACATGGAAAACTTTATAGTAATTTAGCTCCGTTTGGATTTAACAATTTTTTGAAAGCTGTTTTCGTTTTTCAAGTCTACAGTAATAAATTCTAAAAACAACTCAAAAAATACAATGCATCCCAAATACGTACAAACATCTCAAACACATTTAAAAAATAAAAAAAAATTCCTCTTTCTTCTTCCACACATTACCCACCACTACCACCCATCACTCTGCACTGCCACCCTCTCACCACCACCCCTATATCCACGACCCTCCCTTCTCCTCCTCCTCCTCCTTTCTCCTTCCTCCTCCCTCTCCTTCTCCATCCTCCCTTCTTCCTTCCTTCTCCCCGCCCCCTAATCCCCCATCCCCTCTATTGACCGCGACCATTCTGGTCACGACCAAATCTAATTGCAACCAGAAAAGTCTAGCTGTGACTCGTGACTTCTGGTCACGACCAAGAAGGTCGCAGCCACCACTCGCGAGTGGAATAGGGGTTTTGGAGTTGGGGGAAAGGAGGAGATGGGGGAGAAGGGAGAGGAGAAAGAGGAGAGAAGGAGGAAGAAGGGGGTGATGGTGTAAAATTTTTTAAAAATATCCCAAAAAAGTTGTAAATTGTAAAAATATCCCAAAATATATTTTAAAAAACCCTTAAAATATCTCTAAAAACACCCCCAAAACACATGTAGAGTAAAAATTTTTCATATATATAGTTACAATAAGTTTTTGAAATCCATATAGATTCCGTTTGGATCCATTGTCCTTGGGGTATTTTTGAAATATTTTATTATAATAATGTATTTGAAAATCTTTTATAATAAATATTTTTGGGGGTGTTTTTAAAAATATATTTTGAAATATTTTTAACATTTAAAATTTTAATGGAGTATTTTTAAAATTATATATAACTTTACCACCACCACTACCCCTTCCCCTCTTCCTTCCCTTCTCCTTTTTCCCTTTTCCTCCTTCCCTCTCCTTCCTTTCTTCCTCCTCCCTCCTCCCCACCCCCTCCAGTGTGTGATGGTGTTGGTGGTGGATGGTGGGTGATGGGTGAAGAAGAAGGAGGGAGTTTATTTATTTTTTTATAAGTGTATTTGAAATGTGTTGTGTTTTTTGAGTTATTTTTTAGAGTTTATTACTGTAGACTTGAAAGACAAAATAGTTTTTCAAAAAACTTTAGAGTTTATTACCCTAGAATCCAAACAGAGTTGCTCAAGTAGAAGTTGCAAATTAGAGCTTTGCAAGAAAAGATGACAACTTTAAGTTTTATTTGTCCTTTTAGCTTCAGACATGGCTCGCACAATCATTTTCGAAACCATTGAGAGGCTAAGATACTCGTTCAAGTGGGATTCCCATTCCCATCTTTGACAGCTCCAGCAATTCAGGAAGACCTCGTTGGCGGCTTGCAGCTGACTGCTATTATGGACATTGGTGTCCAGATTTGCATTGGTAGCATGCAGGTGACTACTGACGACAATCGAATCCAAAGTTGTAGCACTATCAATAAAACTACAGTCGATGTTAGAGTACAGACTTCTACTACGAGTGGTGAAAATGAGAAGAATGGCTCTCATACTGGTAGTAATATTGAATATGAGATTGAGTCGAATGAGCACGAGGATAAGGATGAGGATGAGTTGGATGGCTCTCATACTGATACTATTGACACATTTAGAGAGACTATACGCCTATATGGTATTGGTCCTGGAGAAGGAAATTATACCCCAAACCTCGACCAATATCTAGTGCCCAACCCGAACCCTGACTCCAATCCTAAGAGCGATAGTGATTATGAGTCTGATCCTAGATTTGATGGTAGAGTGGTCTTACAATTGATCCATGCATGGGTTGCGCCAATGCTGACAGAGGCCATGGAACATATCGCTGATGCTCTGCACTATATTAGAGTTTTGTATAACCTGATCGCGATGTTGTGTATTTTGTTTTTTGCCTCTGTCATCATTAAAATCTGTGGCTTGCTCATTTATGCATTAATACGCAGGTCGTTCACATGATGATGATCGACCATAGACAATTTGGTGTGTTTTTGCAATAGTTTCTTTGTAGACTTGAGACATGGCTTTGGTGTGTTTTTACCTTAGTAGTTTCCATATAGATCTGAGACATGATTTTGGTTTGATGTGGCTTTACAAGTTGGATTATTTTGTGAATGCATTTGATACTCAATTGGTAAAGCGAAGCAAAGTGTCTTGTTTCATCAATACCACATGTGCCAAAATTTTATTTTGTGAATTTTTTTATTTTGATTATCAATACCAAAGTTGTATAAAAAAATCTGACTTTTATATAGTACATGTTATTCTTGATTTTGATGATCACAAAGCACTTTGAAATGTTTATCTAATTCTCTTCAAATATAAGTGTTTTGTTTTTTAGACAATCAGGTTCAATGGTGTCAAAGAAAGAAAACCAACCAAATGAAGAAGCAAAAACAGGGCACTCATGTCGGACGTCCAAAAGGAAACTGTCGGACGTCCGAGAAGATAAAGAACATCAAGAAGGAAGCTCTGTCGGACGCTCATAAGGAAGCGTTGGACGTCCGGAAGGATCGGACGCACGCCTCGGACGCACATCAACCACGTCGGACGTCCGAAAAATTTCAAGAAGACTTGCCAACTCTCTGGCGACGATCGGACGATGATGCTGTCGGACGATAAAAACGCATCGGACGTTCGGGAGGATCGGACACACTCTTCGGACGCACATCGATGGCATCGGACGTCCGAGAAATTTCACAAAGTTTTGATGACTCTCTGTCAACGTTCGGACGCAGATGCTGTCGGACAATAAAATCCCATCGTACGTCCGAACGACAACTTAGCTGATTTTTGGACGATGGGATCGGACAGTGATTAATCTGTCGGACGTCCGACGGGCCCAACGGCTAGCTGACTCTTCATCTGCCTTCTATCCGTTGGAAGCATTAATGAAGCCCATTTTTGGTCCCCTTTAAAAACAAACTGTTATGAACCAAGAAGAGACTTTTGCACACTTTATTTACAAGATCTCAAGAGATATTTTAGCTAGAAAATAGTTTCCAAGACAAGATTTGTTCTCCAAGTGGTGTGAATTTCTTGTGAGCATTTCTCTTGTGGTTGAAAGTTTCATTAGTGTAGCTTTGTTGAGGGTTATGTGAGTGATTGTAAAACTTCTTAGCTTGACTAAGTGAGGCTTAGGGCAAGGAGGAAGTGCTCCCTCCATTGTACATCTAGTTGATCATCTTTTATCAAAGAGAAGTTGCTCATCTTAGTGATTGGTCTTCAAGTTTGAGGAAAGCTTGGTAGACAATCGGTTTGATATTCTATTTTATTCTTTTTGTTTAATAAAATTCTCATTGCTTATCTATACTTGTTTTTCTGATCAACATTGCTCTCTTCTTCTAATCTACTTGGTTGATCATTACTAGAAAAGAAGATAAATTTTTATTAAAGAAAAAGTTCATAAATTTGATTAAGATTTTAATCAACCTAATTCACCCCCCATCTTAGGTTGTCTTTGGGCCTTACAATTGGTATCAGAGCTTGGTCTCCTTGAGGCTAAGCTCAATCGGTTTGGAGTAAAGATGACAACCAATCATGCTATGTTTGTTGAGGGACAATCTGTCACTAGGCCTCCCATGTTTAGTGGCTCCAATTATGTTAACTAGAAAGAAAAGATGATTATCTTTTTGCAATCTACTGATATTGAGCTATGGTATATTGTGAGTAAAGGACCGCATGAAACTAACTTTCTTGATGCAGATACAGGTTTGGTTCGGCAAAAAACGAGAGCTGAAATGAATGCTCAAAATAGGACTAATCTCACATTGAATGCCAAAGCCATGAATGTTCTTTATAGTGCCTTAGATTCAAATGAATCAATTAGAGTAAAAGGCTGTAAATCGGCCAAAGAAATGTGGGATAAGTTAAGAGAAATACATGAGGGTGGTGACAACGTGAGAGAACAGAAAAAGGCTATCTTGGTCACAAAGTATGAATCATTTAAAATTGAACCTCTTGAGAATATTGACAAAATGTATTGCAGGTTCAATGACTTGATCAAAGATCTCGAGGTGTTGGGCAAAAAGTACACCTTGGGAGAGAAGATCAGGAAAATTCTCAATGCATTGGGCAAAGAATGAGAAAATAAAGTGACGGCAATAGAGGAGGCTAAAGATTTAAATTCTGTGCCTATTGAATCTCTCATTGACTCACTAACCTCTTATGAGTTAAAATTGAAATCTAAAGTGCAAGAGGAAGAGGATGCTAGAGCAAAGAGAAACATTGCTCTAAAGACTACTCAAGGTGAAGATGATCCAACTCACTTGGATGATGAAGACTCGGATGGTGATGATAATGATCTTGCTCTCATCACAAGAGGCTTCAAGAGAATCTTGAATAAAAGGAAGTTTAGAAGGGGAGGTTCTAGCAATCAATTCCAAAATTATTCATCAAATGCAAGGAACAAAGGAAAACAAGAATTCAACAAGAAGCAAGTGGACAAATGCTTTGAATGTGGACAGCCTGGACACTATGCAAACGAATGCCCTTGAAGAAAATGAAAGAGGGGAAAGCTGATCGAAAGCCAAGATTTAACAACTTCCAGATTACCTGGAATGAATGCAACTCCGAAGGGGAAGTTGAAGAAGAGGAAGAATCAGCTCAAATGGCCTTCATGGCTATTGGAGATAATGAGAAAAAAGGCTCAAACAAGTCCAAATAATTTATTGATAGTGGCTGCTCAAGGCATATGACCGGTGATCCCTCTTTGTTCATAAAGCTAAAATCAAAATCAAGTGGAAAGGTGACATTTGGTGATGATGTGAAAGCTAAGACAATTGGAATAGGTGATGTTGGTAAGGATGGTGAAACTTTTGTTCATAATGTGCTCTTAGTTGATAACTTAGGTTATAACTTGTTTAGTGTTAGTCAATTGTGTGATAGAGACTTAAATGTGTTGTTTAAAAAGCATGAATGCATTGTGCTTGATTCCAAATATAATATTGTGTTCAAAGGTAAGAGGTTTAACGACATATATATTGTGGTTCTTGACAAAATTGATTCATCTAGCTTCAAATGTCTTAAAACTTCAAATGAAGATCCTTGGTTGTGGCACAGGAGACTTTGTCATTTTAACATGGATTTACTAAAGAAAATTTCGAAAAAGGAACTGGTTAGAGGCTTGCCAAAAATCAGTTTTGAAAAGGATAAAATTTGTGATGCATGTCAATTTGGAAAGCAAACAAAAGTTTCTTTTAAACCAAAGAAGTGTGCATCAACTTCTAAACCTTTAGAACTCTTGCATCTTGACTTATTTGGTCCTACTCAAATCACTAGCTTGGGAGGTAAGAAATACTGCTTTGTGATTGTGGATGATTATTCTAGATATACTTGGGTGATATTTCTTGCTCATAAGGATGATATCTTCAAAAATTTCACTTCATTGTTTGCTAAAGTGCAAAATCTGCTTGGTTTAAAAATTGTTAGGATTAGAAGTGATAATGGAACGGAATTCAAGTTTTGTGATTTTTCAGAATTTTGTGATCATAATGGCATAACACATGAGTTTTCTATTGCAAGAACTCCACAACAAAATAGTGTTGTAGAAAGGAAAAATAGGACTCTACAAGAGGCTGCTAGAACTATGTTAAATGAATGTAATTTGCCTAAATACCTTTGGGCTGAAACTGTAAACACTGCATGTTATGTGATGAATAGAATCCTTTTGAGACCCATTTTGAATAAAACATCTTATGAACTGATTTTTTTATAAGAAACCTATGGTTGGATATTTCAAAGTCTTTGGTTGTAAATGTTTTATTTTAAATTTAAAGGAACATCTTGGTAAGTTTGAGAAAAAATCTGATGAAGGAATATTTTTGGGATATTGTGAGAACAAAAGAGGATATAGAGTCTTTAATAGAAGGACTCTTGTGATAGAAGAAGCCATACACATAACATTTGATGAAACTAATGATGATAATTCCAAAAGTTCGTGTGAGGATGATGATGTAGGTGTTCGTGAAGGAATGGAAAAGCTAAAAATTGGTGATGGAGGAAACTCTAAACCAGAAGCAAAGGAAATGGAGAATGAAGCTCATGAAGATCAAGAAAGGGAAGATGAGGACAAAAATGATGATCCATTCAAAGATCTTCCCAAGACTTAGAAATTTAGCCAAAATCATCCAAAAGAACTTATAATTGGTGATCCATCCGAAAAGGCTCCAAGAGCTTGGTATGAAAGATTAAGTGATTTCTTGATTGAAAATGGTTTCAAAAGAGGTATTGTGGACACCACACTTTTTACTAAGCAAGTGTTAAATGATCTTCTTATTGTGCAAATATATGTAGATGATATTATTTTTGGTGCTACTAATGAGTATCTATGCAAGGATTTCTCCACCACTATGCAAAGTGAATTTGAAATGAGTATGATGGGAGAATTAAATTTCTTCCTTGGACTTCAAATACATCAAGCCCTTGAGGGAATTTTTATAAATCAAGCAAAATATACCAAGGAATTGCTGAAAAGATTTGGCATGGAGGACTCAAAGCAAGTTGGAACTCCAATGTGCACTTCTACAAAACTTGACAAAGATGAAAAAGATAATCATGTGGATGAAAAGCACTATAGAGGTATGATCGGAAGCCTACTCTATTTAACCGCAAGTAGACCCGATATTATGTTTGCTGTTTGCTTGTGTGCTAGATTTCAATCTTGTCTAAAAGAATCGCATTTGAATGCTGTAAAAAGGATTTTTAGGTATTTGAAAGGTACATTAGACTATGGTCTTTGGTATGTTAGATCTAGTGAGTTTGCACTATATGGATATTCGGATGCTGATTTTGGAGGTTGTCGCGTGGATAGAAAAAGTACTAGTGGAACTTGTCACTTTTTTGGTAATTGCTTAGTTTCTTGGTTTAGTAAAAAGCAAAATGCAATCTCTTTGTCTACAACCGAAGCGGAATATATTGCCGCTAGTGCATGTTGTGCTCAACTTTTATGGATGAAGCATACCTTGAATGATTTTGGATTGTTATATGTCTGCATGCCTATATTCTGTGATAATACTAGTGCTATCAATTTGACAAAAAATCCAATTCAGCATTCTAGGACAAAACATATAGATATAAAGCACCACTTTATTCACGATCTTGTTCAAAAAAGTGAAATTTGTGTAAATTATGTTTGTTCTAAAGATCAATTTGCTGATATTTTTACAAAAGCTTTGCCATTAGATCAGTTCATTCATCTAAGATCAAAATTAGGGATAATCGAAAAATCATCTTAAAATTTTTCATAGCCTTCGGACGTCCGAAAGAAGATGAACGGACGTCCGATGATGTTCTTCAGCTATTTTTCCAGAATGCACCTGTTCGGACGAAACTGTCGGACGCACGACTTCGTTCGGCCGTCCGACCGTGCAACGGTTCATTTTTTAAAAATAACTTTCTTTCTCATTTGCTTCAAACTCTTTTTCTTCTATTTCCTCTCGGACGAAAACTCTCTCGTCTCTCACTCTCAAATTCGTACCATTCTGAAGCTCTCATTCCCAAATTGACTCAACCAAAACTTTTCCTGATCGATTGCGATTCGTTCTCCCTGATCATTTCACCGAATCGCATAACATTTCGCAAATTCCCAAATTTCCCTCAAAACCCTATTTTCTCATAACCGCTCTGTCCAATCTTATTCAAGGCCTTTTTTGTCCCAAAATTTCTGTGTGATTCACTTCCATACTACTGTGTGCATCATTTGCATCCTTCATTCCACACATTTCGCACAATGGTGAATCTAAGAGGAGGGAAGGTCACTGCCGGACGCAAGCATCCACTCAGGGATGAGGATGATGATGCTCCTAGGGTCGTAAGATCATCCAAACGCTTCAAAAGGGGAGCAGTAAAGACTCCATTTTCCCGACCTTCCGCTCAGGCTGAATCTGGACAAGGAACTTCATCTCAACAGCCTTCCCAATCAACCACCGTCTCCACATTCTTTGATGCTGATGCCAAAGCGAAACATTCCCTGATAACCCAGAAAGGTTTCATTCCTCAACGAACCATTAATCCTTCTGAATTCCGCAAGATTGGTTTAGAGTCAATTCTTAATCTCTTTGAATTCCAGAAATGGTCACATATCATTTCCATGCCTAATATTTATTACCCTGAAATGCTGTATCAATTCTTTGCCAATCTTAGGAAAGACACTGATCACACTGAAATTATGTCCAGGGTAAATGGGGTAGATTTAGTGTTTGATCCTGATGTTGTGAATGCTGTTTTAAACACTACTATTGAACGTGGATGCAAAAGTAAAATTGCAAATTTCTTTTCTTATGAAGAGCATCCCACTGCTGATAATCATTTTGATGGTGCTAAGATGTTGTCATATTTTAAAAGAAAGTTTTCTGCCCCTTCTGATGCAAAACTAAATTATCTTGCTCCTGTGAATCTTATTGCTTTCTCAATCATTTCAAATTTGCTTGTGCCTACTGATAGTCATAGGACATATGCAAATAAGATGGAACTGTATCTCTATTACTGTTTTTGAGAAAAAATTCGCATTGACTTTGGATTTGTCATGTGCAAATTTTTACTTCGCTATGTCACTGATTCTCGCAGAAAATTATCCTATGAAAAATTTCTTCAAAAAATTTTTGAGTTTTACAAAGTACCCATTCTTGGTGTTTGTCCCAAAGAAACATCTTCTTCTGCATTTACTAAGGCCTATTTTGAGCGCAAAAATCTTGTCCTTGTGGATAATATGTGGGCTTATAAGGGGGACACAACTAATGAACCTAGATCTAAGGTTGCACATGATCCACTTCACACTCCATCCTCTGTTCCACTGACCCCTATTCATCCTAGGAAGAAAGACTGCCACTAAGGCATCTTCTTCTTCAAATTCTAAGGTGGTTGAGCTCTTTCGAGACCTTAAGCAACATGTTCTGCTTCTTGAACATGGTCTCATGCTCACCATGTCATCCCAGCAACAAGCTGACTTCCTAGATAAAAAGAGTCTTCTTTTTCCCCCACCAGTGGTTGAGGAAGTCCCTTCTGGCAAGGAGCCACGCTCCAATGATCCAAGTTCATCCGTCCCTATTCGCTCTATGAGTTCTGCTCCTATCGACCCTACCTCCACTCCTGTGGCACCACTTGATCCTTCCACATCTGACAAAGGCAAGAAACCAGTGGATGAAGATGCTGAAGATGATGAAGACACTGAGGAGGAGGATCTCTCTCAGTATCAGCTTACTCGAAGGACACCTGGATCCTCTTAACTTATCATTTAGGATCACTAGTCCTATTAGGATCATTTGCATTCTGGTTAACTGTTTTTATTTGCTGAATGATAGAAGGTTGCAGCAGACTCTTTTGTTTCTGTAGTTTTGATGGTAGATTTTGCTCAAAACTGGATATGTAATTGTAATATGTGTGATGTTCGTAAGCTATGTTGTTATGGATGTTTAGTTCCTTATCATGATGGATGTTTAGCTTTTTGTTTATGGATGTTACTAGTTCTTGCATTGTCTCTCTAACTTTTGACTTTTGTGATGACAAAAAGGGGGAGAAAAGATAATATCAAGAGATATTTGAAGAGAATTTGATGTGATAAATTTGGTGTTGGATGTTTAAAATGTCGTTTGCTTAACTATTGTTGAATGATTAAATAAATTTGTGGTGTAGCCAAGTGAGGGGGAGTTTGTTTCAATTTTTGTTCTACGATTGATTAAGTAAGGGGGAGTTTCTGTCAATTGAGAAAGGGGGAGCCTATTTGTAATCAAATTTCATTTCAAACCTTTGTTTTGTCATCATCAAAAAGGGGGAGAATGTTATTCCTGATTTTGATGATCATAAAGCACTTTGAAATGTTTATCTAATTCTCTTCAAATATAAGTGTTTTATTTTTTAGAGAATCAGGTTCAATGGTGTCAAAGAAAGAAAATCAACCAAATGAAGAAGTAAAAACAGGGCACTCATGTCGGACGTCCAAAAGGAAACTGTCGGACGTCCGAGAGAATAAAGAACATCAAGAAGGAAGCTCTGTCGGACGCTCATAAGGAAGCGTTGGACGTCCGGAAGGATAAAGAACATCAAGAAGGAAGCTCTGTCGGACGCTCATAAGGAAGCGTTGGACGTCCGGAAGGATCGGAAGCACGCCTCGGACGCACATCAACCACGTCGGACGTCCGAAAAATTCCAAGAAGACTTGCCAACTCTCTGGCGACGATCGGACGATGATACTGTCGGACGATAAAAATGCATCGGACGTCCGGGAGAATCGGACGCACTCTTCGGACGCACATCGATGGCATCGGACGTCCGAGAAATTTCACAAAGTTTTGATGACTCTCTGTTAACGTTCGGACGCAGATGCTGTCGGACAATAAAATCTCATCGGACGTCCGAACGATAACTTAGCTGATTTTCGGACGATGGGATCGGACAGTGATTAATCTGTCGGACGTCCGACGGGCCCAACGGCTAGCTGACTCTTCATCTGCCTTCTATCCGTTGGAAGCATTAATGAAGCTCATTTTTGGTCCCCTTTAAAAACAAACTGTTCTGAACTAAGAAGAAACTTTTGCACACTTTGTTTACAAGATCTCAAGAGATATTTTAGTTAGAAAATAGTTTCCAAGACAAGATTTGTTCTCCAAGTGGTGTGAATTTCTTGTGAGCATTTCTCTTGTAGTTGAAAGTTTCATTAGTGTAGCTTTGTTGAGGGTTATGTGAGTGATTGTAAAACTTCTTAGCTTGACTAAGTGAGGCTTAGGGCAAGGAGGAAGTGCTCCCTCCATTGTACATCTAGTTGATCATCTTTCATCAAAGAGAAGTTGCTCATCTTAGTGATTGGTCTTTAAGTTTGAGGAAAGTTTGGTAGACAATCGGTTTGATATTCTATTTTATTCTTTTTGTTTAATAAAATTCTCATTGCTTATCTATACTTGTTTTTCTGATCAACATTGCTCTCTTCTTCTAATCTACTTGGTTGATCATTACTAGAAAAGAAGGTAAATTTTTATTAAAGAAAAAGTTCATAAATTTGATTAAGATTTTAATCAACCTAATTCACCCCCCCCTCTTAGGTTGTCTTTGGGCCTTACAGTACATTATCAATGTAACCTATGAATGGTAGCTGATTTTGTTGTGGATGTCTTATCCAACTGCGGCTTCTCTTCCCATACTTCCCAGTCCCAAGTTGTTGTTATCCTTTGGTCTACAGTGCCATTGTATACTCGATGAGAAGAAATAAAATATGAGGAAGCCCTCCACCAGTTAGCAGATCCTGTTGTGTTCTTTAGGGTCAGGCAGTAAAAGACGCCACATGTTTGATAAATTGCCTCAACGATCTTTTGATGTTTTACCAAATAGTTTCTGCTCTTTTTGGTGTTTCTTTGTCACCATTCTACTCTGCTCGGCTTGTAGCTGCTATTAACATTCTGTTTCTTTCAAATTTCAACAGCTTTTTTTTAACTGTTGTATGCATGTGAATTTTCTTTGATGTCTTGAATAATTAAGGGTGCGATAGATTAGGATATGCTAATTGTATTGGGGATCAAGTCCTCCCAGTTTTTACCAAGGCTATGCTTTCTTTTCTTAGATCAACTTTAAGTAGCTAGTCTTAAGTGTGAATGGAGAACAGAACATAGCAATATGGTTGAATGGTGAAGTTGTGGATACAACAGTATGATTGATTAAGGAACTAGTCTTACTTTTGCCAAGGCTTCGTATTTTTTTCTTTGTTGATCTTTTAGTTTGAACATCTGTTTTGGTTTGAGATATTAAAGTATTATTATGGCCAAATTTCTCACTATATAGCTAAAATAAAAAATTGTCCTAAAATTGGTGTAGTTTGAAAAGCATTTCTGTTTTAGGGTCACCGCAATTCTGATATGAGGTTTCCAATAAAGTAGTTTTAATTTCTATTTATTTTGGCTGACTTTAGTTTTCTCTTCTTTTTTTTTGGCAAGCCTTGATGAGTGGTGAAGCATCAGCTACCGTTCATCATTATATCATCAACGGCCTGCGGCCTTGGTTTTTTTTTTTTTGACGTCGCATATCAAACGTGCCGCGTCAATAGACACAAATTGCGGCCAAAATTTTGTTTAAAAATAGTGAAAGTGCAATTTTTTTTAAAGTGAAACCATAAATCTCAATTGCGGCGATAGTTTTGCCATCGTCCATCCCACATAACCAATGGTCGTAGTTCTGCCTCATTATTTTTTTAATAAAAAAAGCTGACGGCGACAGACTAATGACCCTAATTTTTTTTAAAAAAAAACTAACATCATAATTTGAATTTGTGACGTTAGAATGTTGACCATTGATCAGCCTTGATCAACGGATGGTAGGGATTTTCATAATTTTCATTTACCGCAAATTGAATTTGCAGCGAATCAAAAAAAATTGCCAGTCAAAGTAGCAGTATACTCCATTATTTATGTTGCTGACAATAATACCTCATGTTCACAGACAACCCCAACTTTCTCAACTTTTCTCTCTTCTCTATACTCACTTGAGAGAATCCCAACTTTCTCAGCTTTTCTCTTTTCTCTTTTTGGTAGGATTCCCTCATCTTCTTCTTCATCTTCTACATATTTCCAGAAAGTTTGTAGATCTATCATTATCTCTTGGATTTTTAGTGGTAGGCGGTGGATTGAGATGGCTTGAATCAAGAAAAACAGCATTATTGTTTGATTGACAAAAAGAGCAATGGATCGAAAAGAAGTTTTTTAAAGAAGCGATATTGTCGGTGATAAGGTTATTTTATTTAAAAGTTTTATTAGTAACTATTTCATAATATTTGCAATTATTTTAAGTTTTAGATATTATGCTGCTTCTTATTTATTCAATTTAATAGTCAGTAGTCTTAATAGATGTTTATTTATGGGTTGTTTTTAAGATTAAATGTGTAATTTATATTTTGAAAGATTATTTAATCTGTTTGATATTTAGGTAATGTGGCAAGTATTTGTTTGATTTTAGATAATGTGTCAAGTGTTTGTTTGTTTTCTGATAATTTACATTTTTGAAGATTATTTGTCGTTTGATTTTAGAATTAATTGTATAGATCAAGATAGGCAGCAGTCTCGTAAGTCAGTAGATGATAAAAGATGAATGATGAATAGTAATAAATGGTGAATGGTTAATGATGAATGGTAAATGGTAAATGGTAAATGGTAAATAATAAATAGTAAATAGTGAAAAGTAAGTGGTTAAAATTAAATAGTCATAATAACAATAATACAATATGAGATTGTGATTGATAATTTAATAGTACCGGTACTATTAATTGTTAAGTAATATTAATATAAATAATATATAGTAAATAATACTAATATTTTTTTAAAAAATAAGTTACACTAATTTATATTATACAATCATAGTTTAATAGTAACTATGATTAATAGTAAAGAAGAACCATTATTCTAATAGTTTGAATAATACTATTTGTTTGATAATTATATATTTATTTATTCATTTGAAATTGATGATTGTTTTATTAGTGGTGCTATTACCAATAAAAACATTTGTTGCGTTAATATCAGTAATTATGAGAAATTGTTAAAAAATATAAGTTGACATAAAAATATTTGTAAGATTAGAAAAAATGTCGATAGACCTTGCATTGGTGTATTAATTTTATTGAGGAGGCAAAATAAACGAGACCGGAGGATCATTCGCATATGTCCCTCCATGGTATAAAAAAGTCATTTTAGTGAAATATTGAATAATTTATGATGAATTGGTGGATAGAGTATACACCTACATGCAACTAAATCGGAATGTTTTCAAATTGAATCTATGGTTTAGAAATGTTGTCGGCCAAAATATATTTGTTGTAGTGTAATTGGGTGCGAAGATGACATTGACACGCTATATCATATGATATCGATGTCACACGGCGTGTGAGATATATGTGGAAGTAGACCCACAAACCTATCATATCCATAGTGACCATGATGCCAGACAAACATCTTTAGTCCAATTTGATTTTGAAAAGAAGTCAAATAACATGCTTCGTACTCGTTTAAGTGAAAGTACAAAAATGATAGTTCAGTCGGAGTATAAACGAATGTGGAATGATAAGCCAAGTCGTAAGGAAGGACGCATGAATCGAAATGACAAGAATGATAGAAGTAAATGCATGTTGTAGTTCTCTTGATAAATTACCTCAAATGGAAATTTTCAATTCGATAATCCTATCGAGCATATAGGAGAATGAAAGCATTCATGTTGATTAAGACACGGAACCGGAACCCATCGGCGATGATTCGAACGATAGTAGTCACGATGAGCAGGATCAAATCGATGAAAAATCTGACAATCCGTGGGTGCAATCAGGTGCCGGTCCATCGACCTCATATCATATACCAGTCCATCTAAATGACCCTGAAGGTGTGGAAGCCTCACTGAATTTTGATCCGTTTAAGAAGGCAGCTTTGGAGGAGTACAATGTATGGGATGAGCGGACAAAAGAGTTTAAATTGGGAATGATCTTTGAAATTTGAAACAAAGAATGACGTGCAGCGAACTGTCAAACTTTTGTCGATCAAGCACAACATGGAGTACAAAGTGTGGGAAAGTAAATCGACTACCTGGTATGTTCGTTTCAAGTCGCATAGTGCCTCCCTTCCATATAATTGGCATCTAAAAAGCACTCTGAGATGCACACATAATATGTGGAAGATTGTAACATTTATGAAGGAGCACATGTGTATGCGAGTTTCAAATTCTAATGACCACCGATAGCTAAGTTCAAAACTCATAGCAGAGTACATAATACACCACGTCGAGAATGGTCCACTGTATGCCATCAAAGAAACACAAACGATCATTAAACGTGCTTTTGGTACGGATGTTTCGTACAAAATGCATGGGATGCTAAGTGACGTGTGATTGATATTGTGTATGGTGATTGGTCAACTTCAATAGCCGCACTGCCTACATACATGCAGGAATTAATGAAAGCCAATCTTGGAACATTTGTCGAGCAGGAGCACTATCCGTAAAACAGTGTTGGATGCATAATCTTTCATTACATGTTTTGGGCATTTGGGCCGGTAATCAAGTTATTTCGACACCTTAAACCAGTTATTTGTGTTGACGGCACATTTATAAAGAGCACATACAAAGCAAAATTATTAGTTGCTGTTAGCTTTGATGCCTCCAATTGGCAGTGGCCGATTGCATCGCACTTGTAGACGAGGAGACAAATTAGAGTTGGGCATGGTTCATGTCATATTTCGACGTCATGTATGTCGTGAGGTGGAAAATATATGACATTTCGGATAGGCACAAAGCATAACACAGGCTATGAATACTTTGTCGGAGTAAAAGGAACCGATGGTTGTGCACCGATACTATTTAGTACACATGCAAAGCAACTTTACGCAGAAATTTCGGAGTGAATATACACTAATACATAGTATTAATACACCAAATATGAGTTTTATCATTGATCAAATGTCATTGTTTAGATTGAAGGATCTTATATGGGTTACTGGAGCAACAAATCAAGACAAAAAATACAAGACATTTATGGAACAAATATGGCTGTTAAATGAAGAGGCATATAAATGGTCGAATGGCTGTTCTGTCAAACTGGAACAGTGGGCATTATACAAGGATGGAAGATATCAGTGGGGCCACACATCGATGAATGTAACCGAGTGTTTCAACAATGTATTACATAATATTCGGTTATTACCAATAACAGCATGCGTATAGTTTACTTTTAACCAAACTTTTGAACTCTTTACATTGAAGCGGAAATTGGCTTTTCAACATGATATATGTTTTTTCTACAGAAATATAGAAGCCATTCTTGAAAAATGAACTAAAGGCAATGATGGATTCAGTACAATTATATGATCACAGATGTAAATTTTATTACATTATCACTGGTCGACGCAATAATAGAAAGGGTGGCAATACGCAGATTGTCAAGTTTGGGAATGACACATGTACATGTGGCAAGTGAGTTGAAATCAGATTCTCATGCTCGCATGTATTTGCAGCTTGTTATAGGTCGGGTACAAATTTGTACCATCTGATAGGTCATGTGCACCATTTTCAGCCAGACAATCTTCGCTTAAAGAATAGTTTCAATCTCTGCCGGACTCGACTTATTGGATTCCTTCGGAGTTACGACTTAATTACGATATAGGAAGAATTAAACAAAAGAGACCCAACCCTAAGGTCACAGCTATAATACATAACCAAATGGATCGTCGATATCCCAATACCCCTCATCATTGTAGTCACTATTCACAGACAAGCCATAATGCCTCAATTGCCCTTATTCTAGTCATTTTCATGTGTAAAATATGAACGGAAGAAAAAATTAGTTAAAAGTTATGCAGTCGTCGACTATATGTTATGTTAGTTTCTCTAAAAAATAATTGAGAGAATATACTCTAAACAAAAAGTGTTACACTAGTATTTTTTTTTTAATGATTATTCTTGACAAAAACACGGTAGTGGTACCATAAGTGCACAATAGCATGTGCTAACTGCAATCAGAATACTATATAACTTGAATTCACCAAAAAGACAAAATTAAAAATGTAAATGATGGGCCTCATATACCTGGACTTCCCAAGGCAGCCCAGGATTTTAGAAGACTTGCAGACCCATGATGTGATCTGGATACATGGGCCTCTATAGAGAACTTTGAGTGACATTTCTGGCCCTCAAGTTAATGCGGAAACAGCTTTCTGAACCAAAGCAACTGACAAAACAATCCAATGCAAACTAGTGTTGATCTAGAGCAAATTACCTGGTAACCATTGAACTTTTAGAATAATCAAGATTTGGCCACTCAACTATCAATAGTATATTTTTAACAATTGAACTAAAAAAATATATAAATTTTTACCATTCCATCTGATTCGCCGTTAACTCTACTAGATCCAACTATTAATAGTGTGTCTCATGAACCATGTAGACCCTTTAGTCTAGTAGAGTTAACAGTGAAATTAGATGAAATGATCCAAAACTTACACTTTTAATAATTTACTGAATAAAAATATACTATTAATAGTTGAGTGACCAAATTTTAACCACTCAAAAAGTTTAGTGGCTATATTGGTAATTTGCTTATTTATTAATTGTAGTATCTTCGTTTGGACTGAGGAATTTAACAAAGGATTTCAAATTCACCAGAATTGTTCTAGTTGTTTGAATTGTTTAAGAAATATTTGAATTTGTATTTCACAAATTATCAAAAGCACATTTCAATGCTAAAATAATTGATGATTTACAAATTCAAATACCTTTTAAATAATCTCAACAACTAAAGGGATTTGAGAAAATTTCAAATCCTTGTCAAATCATTCAATCTAAATGCAAACTGAAATAGTTTGATGTAATGAACTCTGTACTAATACGAAGGGAGAAACCTTTTCTCGTTGTAGTTGTTTCCATCCACTTGCGGTCAATTTTAGGTAGCAAATATCTACAATCAAGGCTAAAGATGAGATTGTATATACATTTTCTTCCTAAATTGAGTTAAGGGACCCGAGAATACTCCCACAGCTGGACATTTGAATAAAAAAAAATCGTACGTTTTCGTTCGACATGGATAGGGTACTAATTGATAACCATTTGCCATATGGCCCACTTGGAGTTCTTGATTCTGTGGCGTGGCCCAACAAAGCAGCCGCGCCATACTACCTATTTAAAGTTTAAAAATAGGTCGATTTCCTAATGTTTTACCTATATGTTTTATTAGCGTCTCCATTCTTTTGATCATGGTATTGATTATTAACAAAATTATGAAACAAAAATGTTATTTGCACTCATTTTTTGGTTGATTGCACTCTCACCATTTATTTTATGATAGAGTCTAATAAATGAGAGCCATATGATAAAAATGATAGTGAAAGTGTGATTAACAAAAATTGGAGTACAAATAACATTTCTTTTATAAAATAAGCTCCAAAACATATTTTCTCTTTTTACAGAAGTATATCTCATTTCTTTTTCAAAATTGTATGCATAACAAATTTGTCATGATCATTACAAGTCAGGGGAAGCTCGTTTCAAGTCTTCGTGACCATTTTTTTTCTCCCCATTTGACAATTTTTAAAAATGCTCTCTTCCTTCAATTTTCCCCTCTAAAAAATCTGAAATAAGTTAAAATGTCTTTTATCTTTTACTTTACAATTCAAAATCATGTTTCAATATTACGAGTAAAATCTATCAAAATTTTAACCTTGTTTCATTTCAAAATTTTCATTGTAAAGTATTTAATCGAAAATAATATCTTTATATAGCATTGATTTTAGTGCATGATCTACATAATTTTGTCCTTTACTATTCTATCTTTTGCCCCTACTGACCTCAGGTCCTCCTGACTCAACCACTATTTAATGCAATTGGTAATTATTTGAGAACTATAATGTTTCAAACATTTTTGGACGGGTTGTGATGAAATCCCCCGTGAATCCAATTTCTCTGGAAAAAGAAGACAATCAAGAATCCCAATGATCAATTTCAAACTCTCCACAAAACAAATAAAAAAAAAAAGGTTCATTAACTTTTGGTAAGTAAAATAAAAAAAAAATTTCCCGTATCATATTCGAGAAATTTCAACTTACTGATTAAATAGTCGTAAATGCTGTTCTTAAGAGAGAATCATAGAATGATTGAACAAAAACACATTTCCTATGAATCGGAAACACATTATGCGCTTTTACCTCTGCTTCCCACGTCCCCCAGCTCCCAGTCCATAATCACAGTATCCCACATACCCAATTCACATCCTACACTATATGAATAATATAAGCATATCCACAAATTACACAACTAAATATACGAGTAAAATTACTATAATTTCCACATGCTATACTACATGAATATCAATTTTATCTCTTCTTTTCAAAGTAAGATATTAAATCAGTAACTTTTGACATCGTTGAGGCTTTATATGTACAAATGTAAAAAACAAAATAGGATAAAAATAGTATGTTATTTTCTGCATGACTCATGAGATATGTCATAGTCGCATCATAAATTTTAGAGTTTATTACAAATGGTAACTGTTTGAGAGCTATAATATTTTAAACTTTTTTTACGTGCCTTATGCTATTAAGTATAAAGTATAAGTATTTCAGAATATTTTCAAAATGTACATAATGTTATAGTTGTTTGGGACTAAATGTAAGAACGTATACTGCAGGTATAATATGAGTTTACATAAGGTTTCGACCATTTGACACGAAACAATTCAATGTAAGTTCAACACATGATGTGAAGTAACCTAAAGCAGACATATATAAAAGGGCAAAATGTACTTTACCCTCTTGTGATTTAACTTTATTCACATAACTTCATTATAGTTTCTAAAGTTATACGTAACTTTTTCATGATTTGGATTAAAATTATACATAAACCTCAAGCAAACATGTATAAAAAGAAAAAATGATCATTTACTTTTGGCAAAGTAAAAAAAAAAAAAAAAAAAGTTCCTATACCATATTTGAGAAATTTCAACTTACTTGGTTAATAGGTGCAAATGTTGATCTTAGGAGAGAATCATGGAATAATTGAACAAAAACATGTTTTCTGTGGCAGTGAAATGTTTTGGAAGAGAAGTTATCTTACTCCAGAATAAGAAAAAATCACATGTTCAATAATTTTCAGCGAGATCATATGGTTGTAACCACAAACAGCCTACCATGAAAAAGATATTAAGGATAGGACTTGAAAACAGACTAAACTTTCCTACAAAATACTTAAACCTTATTATTTGAGCGAACTCTTGTTGACAATCATTAGGACAAAAACGACAATAATTTAGTACCCCATTGGCCAATATTTCAACCTTCTCAATCAGTTCAAGATCGGAAGATAATGCTAAGAATTCTCTATCACCCGTAAGACTTCCAAAAATTAGGTTGATATAACTTGTCCTAAAACTTATTTTAACATCTCCTTCTTCAGCTTCATTTTATCTTGTGAATTTCTCGTAATTTCATTTTAGTATCTTTATTTTCAACTTAAAATAATCTTGTGCAAAAAAAAAGCTCAACTGTATAAGCAAAAACAAAAGAAGCATGGTTATCATCATCCTTCACTTTTTCTACTGGTAAAGTTCACAGTTAGCTTCCAAGTTCTCGCTCGTGAACCAAATTTCTAGGATGGAATCTAATTTGGGTCCCCCATGTTCAAAAGTTTATCACTAGACAACCAGAATAGGTATGCAGTAATATTTTCGCTCTACTTTATCATGCAATTGCTTGGAAAATTTGTAATCTATAGGTCCACCGCATTCAATAATTGTACTACTACACTATTAGGAAACTCACTACTTTCTCCTCAATAAAAGACCATCTCCATTGCCAAAAAGCTTTGCATACACTAATTGTTTCAACATCGGTTCAAATTATCATCTTCCTCCGAATATTGTTTCTTAAACTTTACTTTGAATCACTGGGAATTTTCCGATATACATCCGAATATTTTCGCTCTACTTTATCATTTTTAGCTGTTTTTGGGGGGTATTTTTGAAATATTTTATTGTAGCAGTGTATATGAAAAATTTTTACTATAAATTTTTTTAAAATGTTTGATATACTAATATGGATGGGATGTTTTTTAAGTTATTGTATATTACTGTAACATTGTATTTGAAAAACTTATTTTTTGAAAAAATAGCCAATCCAAACGGAGTCTTAGATTCAAAAATTATTTTTAACAATTTTTATAGTCATACCAGCGAATATAATCTAGTAGTCTTCTTAGTCATTATCCACAAGAATTTCCAGCATTTCAGTCAGTTTAGACCTGTCATCCTTGGATAATGATGAGGATAAATGTTCAACACTCTAAGTACCTTGGCCATCTTGATATATGTTGGAATATGGCTGTATATCTATCTTTTCCTTTATTTGATAATCCAATTTTTGGTGGGAATCCTGAGTATAAAGCACTTGCATGTTTATTTAATAAAACTAAAAGAAATTTAATAAATCAAAAATATTAAAATTATATAAAAAATCAAAAATGAATTAAAGGAAAAAAATATGTAGAAAATAGATTTGGGTATTGGGCGGGATCAATCGAAATCCATCCCAAAGTGATCCTGTCTAAGTTAGTTCCAAAATACATATGAGTAAGGTTGGGTCCAAACCCATATGATTCGGTTCCATCTCAAATCCAAGCAAATCCCGCACATTCTGCCAATTTTGCCACCTCTAACTGTCCTATAAGTGTGGAAAAGACCAACACTATTACCTAATTTATACCATACTCAATCGATATGAATTTAGCCATTTGCTAGAGATTGGATTAAATAAAGAAGGGGATTTGACTACAGTTCTAGTTTTTTTCTCATAATGCTATTACTTTAGGCCATCCACAATTGAAAATTTAAGATTAATTAGAGAAAGTAAAAAAATACAAGAAAGTGTAATTCGCATCCTTGAAATTCTTTTGGAACTCAAAAATTGCCCATGGAGTATATGTGACCTTTCACCCAAAGTGATTGGAACTCCCATCCTGAATATGTCAAGATACCAGCAATTTACAAGGAAAAATCAATTTGGAGCTGATCTGCATAGGGGTTATATAGGTTAACATGATGATTTCCTGAGCACAGCAAATAACAATTTCATCTAAAATACAAGTCAGGTGATATGGCGAGTCAAAATTTTCATATTGTTTATGCATGGGAGAGTAATAGTAGAAGAAAAAGCTCGAGGAGTTTCTCCTCTTATGACTAGGGATTCAATAAAATAATATGCTTTAAAATGCCCAAAGGCGGACACCCACAAGAAAGACAGAGGTGTAAATTTGCAAACATAACTGATAAATAATGACATCTACAAATAAATCAGTGGTTAAAAAAAATTCTTGCAATATTTAGTCAATAATGTATCCTTCGCGTTTAATGTTTAGCTGAGAGTCTGAGACTAACAAGGAACATAACTTTACAGTTAAGTGTTTAACTCTTGGAAGAAAATAAAAAGGAAAAAAAATGTAAAAGAATTCACAATCCAAAAATATCTCTAATATTACTACCAAATTTGAACTCTGCATACCAAAACGCAAATTATGTAGAACCTTTCGTTTCGATTTGGATATGATTTTTGTCTGATAGCTGAAAGAAATTGAGCGGTGCTACCATAATTAAATACACGATCAATCACCAAAAAGAAAAAAAATAAATGTAAAAGATGGTCAGGCATTACAAAAAAAAAAAAAAAGGAGGGGGGGGGGGGGGGGGAAGAAATATGATTATATTTTATAGTAATATATTTTTGTAAAGATAAGGAAAATGCCAATGAACTTCCGTATTGTATGCGGAGGGTGCTGTCCAACATCGAGCCTCAAGCTTATGGGCATCATGGATTCCAATTGCACCATCACAGCCTAAAACCACTTGGCAAACATTAGTTAATTCCTTAGACCTACTCTAGTTTTTCTTTTCTTTTCTTTTCGTCTAATTCTCTTTTCTTTTTTTTTTTAAAAAAAATTCCTCTAGGAGCTCTGACGGCATCCCTCATGAATCCACCTTTTCTAAAAAAAATTGATGGAATATACTCTAAAAAAAAATGTTACAATAATATTTTCTGTAAAAATTATTCTACATAGACACAATTATGTTGACCTATTTGTTTGGATTTGGATATAAAATTTCACCTAAAAGTTGAAAGAAATTCAGCAGCGGTACCACAAGTGCACAGGAGCATGTACAAACCGCAACCAGAATACCAAATAACTTACTTCAAGAATTGAGAGCAATCACCAAAAAAAATATAAAATAAAAATGTAAATGATGGGCCTCGGATACCTGGACTTCCCAAGGCTGGCGAAAATTGTGGAAGACTCGCAGACCCGTGACATGAGTTGGATACATGGGCCTGTGCAGTGCACTTTCACCGACATTTCTGGCCCATATGTCAAGGCAGAATAATGTAACTGACCAAACAGTCCAATGCAAACTAGTGCTGGTTAATTTAGGTTGCGTTTGGATCGAGAGATCTGACGAAAAATTTAAAATTCTTTCATATTTTTCTAGTTATTCAGATTATTTTAAAGTTATTTGAATTTATAAATTATCAATTATTTTAGTATTCAAAATGTATTTAAACAATCTGTCAATTACAAATCCAAATGTCTCTTAAGATATCTAAAGAATTAAAATGATATGAGGGGATTTCAAATTCTTAATCAAATTTCTCAATCCAAGCGAAACCTAACTGAAGTAGTTTGAAGTAATGAACTGTGTACTAATATGAAGGGAGTAACCGTTCTTGGTTGCAGACATTTCCATCGACTTGCGGTGAAGTTTAAGCAGAAAATATTTACAATTAAGGCTAAAGATGAGATTGTATATACATTTTCTTACTAAATTAAGGGACCTAAGAATATTCTCTCAGTCAACATTTGAATAAAAAAATAGATTAATCCTTTTTATACTAATAGTGTATACACTATCAATCTTTAATGAACGACAATTATGTAAAATTTGAATTTAAAATCTAATTTTTACACATGTTATAAATCCAATGATAATAGTGTATACATTATCAGTGTATATAAGATTTACTCAAAAAAATTATATGTCTTTCTACTACATAAGCAGCGTACTAATTATCAAAAGAAAAGAAATAATCATTCGAATTAACCCCTTCTCTCCTCCTGCTATCTTCCTTCTCTTTAGGAAAAACTCTCTAACTAAAACTCCCTTCAACTCTCCTATGGGAGAGAGATCAAATTTTTCTGATCTTTTTTCATTGGAGGAGCCCTCTCTATAGCATTTTTTTTTTAATTGTGTGAATAAAATCTCTCCTAAGATTTTCTAGTGAGAGTTTCTTCTCTTTTAGGGTTGTCTAGTGAGAGTTTTCTTCTCTCCTAAATTTTTTTAGTTAGAGTTTTATTCTCTCCTGAAAAATATATATTTTCCTACTACATATATAGGTAGCGTACTAATTGATAACTATTTAATATAGATTTCCCAATGATTTACCTATGTGTTTTATTCAGTGCCTCCAATCTTTTGATCATGGATATTAATTATTAACAAAATTATAAAATACATTCCAAAAAATAGTTTCTCTTTTCATAGAAGTATATCTAATTTTCTTTTTCAAAACTTACGCATAACAAAGGCCTTGTTTCGCAAGCAAGTTTTTGGCTAAGTTTGGCTGCTACAAGTTTTTTAACAACTTTAACTACAACTAGGAGGCATAAATGCGCTTCACGCGATGGAAATGTAAAATGCTCTGCTCAATTTTATATAGAGCAAAAAACAAAATATATGAAATATTAAAAATAATAATTTATCCAGAAAAGATATGCAGATTATTAGTAAAATCCAATAGGGATTGTTCCTTGAAACTATTTATAGAGTTACATCTGTTCAGTAATTTGTTTTGCATATAAAAACTATTTATAAAAGAAATTGCACTGATTAATTATTAGTTGAAAACGAAAAAGAGGACATCAAAGTTACAGAAAAACATTCAAACATTCACTATCAAAATTGGATATGTACAGTCAATAGCTTAATGCCAATTTTGTGTCTAAACATGCATTATGAAACCTTGATTAGCTAAACAATCCTAACAACTTGCTAAACATCAAGCTTCTAATGCTAAATGCAACACAAAATCTGCTATGTGAAACAATGTGAGGTGACTTTACTTACGAAATACAAAATTACTTCTTCCCTATTTAAAGCAGTTCATTTATTTGCCTGTAGTTTAAGACATAAACCACTTATTGCAAGCCAAGAATTTGGCAGTTACAAATGATCACCCATAAAACAGATTAGCATAAAATGCAAAAAAACTGTACACAAACACATAAAAAAGTAAGCCACGTACAACTGAAATGGCATTTGAGCCATATTAATCAACAACCTAGCTACTACAAAATATCTGTGGTTGAGTTCTTTATAACAAGGATAACTACACATTTAACTGAAAATATCTACTAAAATTGTTCTCTAGAAAAAGGCTGAACAAATTAAAAGATTACAATAATCAATTTAACATTGAGTCACACTCCTAATCAGACTACATGAATGCCTAACACAGCATAACAGATTCCTTCTTCTTAGATGCTCAGCCACATGATCACCCAGTTCAATATTTTGTAGCAAAAAATCACAAGGATAATCATAAACCGCATAAGTATGAATAGCCAATATAACCCACAATGTAAATTAATCTCTTGACTGCATGGCAAAATATCAGTCCCATAATGTAAAGTATGCACAAGACCATGATAACCATTAAGAACATCATTTTTCACAATCCAAATTCTATTCCTTCAATAGAAAAACAGACACACAACGAATTTCTGTTTTATACAAAATGAAGAGACAACAAGCACAAAATTTCCTTCATATATCATATTGTCAAACACCAAAAGCAATTAAACCAAAAAATTTGAGGTAAAAACTCAAAAAAAAAGTCAAAACTGCAATGAAAATTGGATTCTCATCAATCAGAACATATTTCTTATGGAATCCACTAATTAATCACAAATGACCAATCCTTCAAGCCTTGGAACCACCAAAGTATCAAAACAAAACATCACAAAAAAAAATTAAATTTGCATGCACAGAAACGAGAAAAGAAGAGGAAACCAAGCAAAAGGCACTAAACCACCAGTTTTTTTTTTAAAAAATTTCCCAGCAAAAAAAAATGCACTAACGTTTCAAACCACCAAAAATCTTCTCATGGAGAACACAAAAGGATTATAGGAGCAATCTACTTATTCTGAAGCCAGAGTCCAAGAAATTGGAAGTCTAAACACAAAAAAGAAGCTGGAGAAGATTAAGACAATGATGTAACTATAGGCCCAAGGAAAATCAAACAATCAAATCACAACCTTAGTTAATTTTGAAACCGAGTTGTAATTCAATTAGATGTAATTTGTATCCGAGTTGTAATCAACTCATCTCTAAATTGTTCTTCAACATTTCATAGAAGCAAGTACTTGAAAATAATATGATTAGGAGATCAACACGACACAATCAAAGAGAGAAATTTCAATGCTAATTTATGCTCTATAGTATATAAATTGTACATCTGATTAAGCCAGCCACCTATTACCATATATTTGTTATTCTGCTTATGAGAGAAACTGAAAAATGGAGTCCACTTTAAAGCGAAATTTAAAGAAGAAAATGAGTATATAACTCACTAAATAACCAATTCTTCAAGGCCAATAACCACAAATCAAAGCAAAAAAAAAAAAAGAAAGAAAGAAGGAAAACAACTTTGCAAGCACAGAAGAGAAAACCAAGCAAAAAACACTAAACTGCCACTTTTTTAAAAAAATCATCCCAAGGAAAAGAAAATACAACAAACCAAGATGTAAAAAACCACTATATCAGTCCAAGTTCCCAACAAAAGAGGTGGAGATGGATAAATCATCACATTCCATCATAGTACTACATAGAAATTGGACGCATTATGCTGCAATGCCTGAATAGTTTAAAATTTTTTTGGCAAAAGGGTTTAAAAAATAATAATAAGAAGAGGAGGTTATGAGAACTAAACATGGATCAAAATATAAGGTATAAAATTGTTCTGTCTGCTTCGTTTTGTAAGTTGAATGTGACTGAACATGTATATAAGTAACAGAGCAACACAAGGAACGACAACTATTTGCAAGATGCTGAAAATATTCGATAAGATTTAGTGTTTAGGGGGAAAAAAAGGGACACAAATTATGCAATGAACCAGATTTGGATGTTAAACAAACGTAAAAGAAAATTTCAGAGCACTTGGAGATTGATAGGTTAAAAATGAGAATGTAAAATCTGAGAAATCACTTTCAAGCATAGCAATCCCTCGTTGCACATCTTCCAACTGTGTAGAACGAACAAGAACTCATGACAATCACACAAGGAATAAAAGAAATCCCTTGCAGCATATCTTCACTTTCACTCTTCTATTCACTAGTATCACTATGTTCTACCTCTGCCACTTCTTTCTCATAGCCTTGCTAATGAATAAAAGAAACTTAAGACTAATACCAATGGATAAGATAATAAATGTAAGTTATGCACATATACCAGCATATGTTACTATACACTACTTAGAAAGCAATCCCCACATGAAGGCAATTGATATGAGCTTCAGAGACATTCCATAGTGCACTCTCCTCTCCAAAATCAAAAACACCAAAATCTACCAAGTTATCCAAAAGGAAGAATTTGCATAATATGATGTGCATATCTTTGACAAGTGCATACTGTCATTTGTTTCACTTCATTCTGAAAAAGAATCAGCCAAAAATAGAACATAAGAAATCTGGTAATCTTTTAAAATCCAAACTATCATGAATTTATCGGATAACAACCCACAAAACTAACATAATTTACTCTTTTCGACACAATTTTATATGATATTCTCCCCACTGCCTAACATTGCTATCAATTAACCTGTAAAGACCTTCACAATGCCTCTTGAAAGAATACTCCTTCCACAACTCAAGGTTGTATTTTGTGTAATAACAGTGCTTTGGAAACTAATCAGCCTCCAAAATTCTAATCTATAGGTCCACCACATTCAATAATTGTGCTACTGCACGGCTAGGAAACTGACGAGCATAGGGGTGTAAATGAATCAAGACGAATCAAATCGAGTTTTGGTATAATCGAGTCGAGTTTTAACCTAGATTTATGAAACTCGAATTCAACGAGTTCAAAATGTAAAGCTCAAGCTTAAAAAATGAAAAAAATAATTATTTTATTTTAAAAAATAAATAAAATAATAATTTTTCTTAACAAACAAAAAAATATTAGGGATATATATGTAATTTTATTATTAAAATAAAAAATAAAAATATATATAATCAAATTCGAGCCGCCTTGCAAGCTAACGAATTTAGTATTTTCGATTTCGAATTCGAATTCGACTTGGTCAGCTCAAACTCGATGTTGACTTAGCTCCGGTCGAACTTGCCAACTGTTTGATTCGTTTGCAATCCTATACGAGCAGTTTCACAAATCTACTTTCGTATCAATACACTCCTACTACTTTCTCTTCAATAATAGGCCATCTCTATTGCCCAGAAAGCCTTGCATGTTAATACTATACCACTTCTACGAATAGCTCGGATTTGACATGCCGCGAACCCTCTTGAAAGAGAGGGGTGCCTTTGGGATCCTCCTATTCAACTACTTCAACCATTTCCGAGCACCTCATAGCATTTTTGGGGCATTCAATAAAGGCCCAGTAGAAATGCTGAAGTAGTCAAAATCTGATCAATTTCAAATTTTCCACAAAACAAATAATAAAGAAAAAGGTCATTTACTTTTGGGAAATGAAAAAATTAAAAATGTTTGTTAAGACTCGAGCTAGAAGGAAGGTAAGAAGAAGAAGTTGGGGGCTGAGGGAGAATTTGGTAGAGAGAATATTATTCAGGTTTGAGAAAATGAGTCATACAAAATCCGTGCCTACTACTGCTACTCAGCCTATCATATATAGGCGGTGCTTTCCTGCTAACAAATTGGTTTTGTCTGCATGCATGGGTAGTTACACCCTTTAAACAACTTTCCCTGCCGTCTGCATGCATGGGTAGTTACACCCTTATTCTAACTAACGTATTGAATTACAATATTATCCCTTAGGCTCTTGACTGTTTACATTTTAGTCCCTGTGATCCATAACAATACTTCCCCCTTCACACAATCCTAGACTCTAGGATTGGACTCCAAACTTAGAAAACTAAGCCCAAGTTGCGTAGACTCTAGGATGGGATTCCAAACTCAGGAAACTGAGCCTGCATCACTGTGATATCCTCCCAAGTTACGTTAGCTGCATCAAGATTTTCCCACTGGATTAATGCTTGCTCCACGTCTCTCCCATTTCCTTGCAGAGTCCTTCTAGCAAGGACAACTGCAGGAGTTATTTGGACCTCTCCCTCCTCAGTGACGTGGGTGGTTGCGAGTGCACAACAGCTCCTTTTGCAGATGGCTTCAGCAGGGAAACATGGAATACAGGGTGCACGGTTGATCCCTGAGGTAGCTCCAACCTATAAGCCACTGGTCCAATCTTTTCCAGCGCCCTATAAGGCCCGTAGTATTTGGAAGAGAGCTTCAAATTCCTCCTTAAGGCAATGGACGTCTGTTTGTATGGTTGCAATTTGAGATACACCAGATCACCTACTTCAAATGATCTCTCACTCCTGTTTCTGTCAGCATACTGCTTCATCAGGTTTTGGGCTCTGAGTAAGTTTTCCTTCAGCAGTTGGTTCCATTTAACTCTTTCTGCCCACCAGTCCTCTACCTCAGCTACTTTAGAGGACCTGTCTCTTAGACTCAATTGGGGTGGGGCATACCCGTACAAGGCCTGGAAGGGTGACATTCGCAGAGCTGTATGATGATTAGTATTATACCACCATTCTGCCGCAGTGAGGCACCTCTTCCATTTCTTGGGTTGTTGGAAGCACAAGCACCTTAGATACGTCTCCAAACACCTATTCACTCTTTTGGTTTGACCATCAGTCTGAGAATGGTAACTGGTCGACAAATGCAGCTGGGTGCCCACTCTGTTGAATAGTTCTTGCCAAAATATGCTTGTAAACACCTTGTCCCTATCAGATACAATGCTTGACGGTAACCCATGGAGCTTGTATATGTTGTCGAAGAACACCTGGGCCACTCCCTTGGCAGTGTAATGGTTGTTGATAGCGAAGAAATGTGCCACCTTAGTGAACCTATCCACTATTACCAGGATCACATTACTCCTTTCTGATTTGGGCAGCCCCTCAATGAAATCCATTACTATGTGTTGCCACGCTTGTTCCGGAATGTCCAATGGTTGTAACAGTCCGGGGTACTTGCAATGCTCCCCTTTACTGATCTTACAAGTTTCACATTGTTGGACAAAGTCCTCCACCTCTCTTTTCATTCCTGACCAGAAGAAGTACCCCTTCAGTCTCTGGTAAGTGGCCAAGTTTCCCGAATGACCCCTAATCCATGATTCGTGCATACATGAGATAAGCTGCTGTCTCAAAGTTCCTGTAGCTCCAATCAGTATCCTTCCCTTGTACTTGATGATTCCCTGCTGATAAGTGTGATCAGGTATGGCTTGGTCATCTATTGCCAGAGCCTGGAGTAGATCCTTAACCTTGGGGTCACCATTATAGCTCTCAATCACCTTCGTGAGCCACATTGGTCTGACTATAGACATAGCATGCACCCCCTTTGTACTTTCCACTCGTCTCTCCTCCCCTCCATCCTCCAATCCCTTTCTGGACAAGGCATCAGCCACCAAGTTCTCTTTTCCCCGTTTATAGTGAATTTCATAGTCCATCCCCATCAATTTGGTGAGCCACTTTTGTTGGAGTGGGGTGGTGATCCTTTGCTCCAATAAGAACCTCAAACTGTAATGATCAGTTTTTTATGATGAAATGGTTCCCAAGGAGATAGTGTCTCCATTTGGTCACGGCGGAAATGAGTGAAAGTAGCTCCTTCTCATAAATAGATAAGGATTGGTTCTGGGGTCCCAACGCCTGGCTCATAAAGGCAATGGGATGTCCCTACTGCATGAGCATAGCTCCAATAGCCTTACTGCTAGCGTCTGTCTCCAACACAAATGGCTTGTTGAAATCTAGCAATGCCAACACAGGTGTAGAGCTCATGGCCTTTTTGAGCTCATTGAAGGCCAATATAGTCTCTGGTGTCCAGTTAAAGCAGTTCTTCTTCAAAAGATCAGTCAAAGGTTTGGTGATCAAACCATAATTCCTCACAAACCTCCTGTAATAGCCCGTTAACCCAGGAAGCCTCGAAGAGCCTTAACCGAAGTAGGGACAGGGCAGGAAAGCATGCTGTCAATTTTGGCAGGATCAGCAATCACCCCTTCTCGGGTAACCACATGACCAAGATATTCTACTTGCGGCTGACCAAAGGAACATTTGGAGAGTTTGGCTAGGAGAGAGTGGTGTCTGAGTGTGTCAAGTACTATTTTCAAGTGTGTGAGGTGAGCTTCAGGGTCAGGGCTGTAAATCAATATGTCATCAAAGAAAACAAGGACAAATTTCCTGATGTATGGTTCAAATATGGAGTTCATGAGTGCTTGGAAGGTGGCTGGTGCATTAGTAAGCCCAAAGGGCATTACAACAAATTCGTAAAGGCCTTGATGTGTCCTAAAAGCAGTTTTAGGTATGTCTTCTATACATATCCTGATCTGGTGGTAACCAGATCGGAGGTCAATTTTGGAGAAATATATGGCTCCGCAGAGTTCATCCAACAGATCGTCTATAATAGGAATTGGGAACTTATCTTTGATAGTAAGGCTATTTAACTGTCTGTAATCAATGCAAAACCTCCAAGTCCCATCTTTTTTCTTGACCAGTAGAATGGGTGAGGCGAAAGGGCTGTGACTCGGTTTAATGATTCCACTGTGGAGCATGTCTTTCACTTGTTTCTCTATTTCAGTTTTCTGTGCATGAGGGTATCTGTAGGGTGGTATTTTAAAAGGCTTGGCATCAGGTTTGAGGGGTATTTGGTGATCATATGCTCTAGAAGGGGGCAACTGTTTAGGCTCTCCAAATACATCACTATAGGCAACAAGTAGTTGGTCAATAGAAGTTTGTAATGTAGTTACCTAAGTGGAGTGGGAGCTGACCTTGTCGAATTGTTTAAGCACCCTCCTCTTTCTGTTCCTAATCCCAACAGGTCCGGAATCTCCCCTACTCAAGGCGACTGCATTATCTCGGCTGTTTCCTAGTAGCACTACCCGTTCCCCCTCATAGTCAAAGGAAAGATTGAGCTCCTTGAAGTCAAAAGTGAGGGGGCTATACTTCTTCATCCAGTCCACACCTAAAATGAGATCATATGGCTCCAGGTCTAGAATGAACGCAGCATGAGTGAAAGAATAGCCTTGTATAGCCCACCTCCATTCCGGGATCCAACTAGTACAGATGAGTTCCTTTCCATCAGCAATGGTGACTTTGAAAGGACTGTGAGCCTGAACATCCCCCAAAAATTTTTCTGCAGTGGCTCTCTTGATGAAACAGTGTGTGCTTGCCCCATCCAGTAATATATTTATTCAACAGCCTCAGCTTTCCCCTTGCAATTTGATAGTGCCACTAGTCAGCATGTCGTCAGACAGGCTGTGAATGGTGAATTCTATGTCTGAGTCTGGCTTTTTTCAAGAAGTATGCATGCTGCGCTCCTCTTTTTTTCCACTATACTGAATGATCTCTTCCTCTTCGCTCGCGTCCGAATCAACCTCCATCTCCTCTGTCAAGATCATGTGTATTCCCTTATTCCTGCAAGTGTGGCCGGGGCCAAATTTGTCTCCACATTTGAAGCAAAGATTGTGTTCTCTCCTATATTGGAACTCGTTGGGGGATATCTTCTTGAATGTGGAACTGGTATTTGAGCTATTTGAGTTGGAAGGATAGGCTCTCTTGGCTAGCTGTTCTCCCGTGTATGGAAGACCCACTTGCTTCTGTCCTCCTCCTCCCGTGGATGGTACGGATGATGCACCGCCCCTAGTCATGACTTGTACTTCCTGACCAGAGCTTCCATCGCGATTTCCTGACTCCTAGACACTTCAAATGCCTCTTGTAGGGTGGCAGGCTTATGAACCTTGACCATTGTCCTGATTTCCTCGGGTAATCCACTCAGGAAACTTGAAATAAAATAAGGCTCGCTCAAACCTGGATTTTTGGCCAAAACCAACGGCTTTAGCTCTTCAAATTTTTCCTGATAATCAATGACGGTAGAGGTCAGCTGCAATTTGTTGAACTCCGCCACTACATCTGGTCCCCCAAGCTCACCAAATCTTCGACACAACTCCTCACTGAAATCCTCCCACTGTATCGTCCGCCGTCCTATTTTGAAACTCTGAAACCAAACATCTGCTTTCCCTGCCAAGTGGAGCTCATCTATGTTCATCATCTGGCTCGCAGGTATTTGGTAGGCCTGAAAAAAATTTTCTGCCTTCCTGACCCACTCCCTCGGGTTCTGTCCTTCAAAATGAGGGAACTCCAGCCTTGGAGTCCCCGGAAAGAAAGGACTTCTGTCGAGCCTCTCCCCCTGTCCTAACTCGCCTTCCCCTCGCCTTCCACCACCAGAGGTCAAACCTCGTTCGGCAGACCCTGTAGGTGTTGCGAGGATGCCACGGTCATTATGGTTGGACTTCATCTGGTTGAGCTGAGCCACAATAGCCACCATGCAACTTCTGATCTCCGTTGAGTTGGACTCCATTTTTGCAGAATGCGACTCAAATTTATCCTCCATAATCTTTAGCGCCTCTTGCATGGAATCGATGAATCCCTGCAATCGAGTCTCGTGCTTGCGTATCTGTTCTTCGAGAGTTTTCAAGCGAGTGCCCTCGGCCATGGCAGATTCAGCTGCGGATTACTATGGTGAAAAAAGGTTTGAGTGGGCGAAGCCTGCAATCCGAGGGTCGCAGGCTCTGATACCACTGTTAAGACTCGAGCTAGAAGGAAGGTAAGAAGAAGAAGTTGGGGGCTGAGGGAGAATTTGGTAGAGAGAATATTATTCAGGTTTGAGAAAATGAGTCATACAAAATCCGTGCCTACTACTACTACTCAGCCTATCATATATAGGCGGTGCTTTCCTGCTAACAAATTGGTTTTGTCTGCATGCATGGGTAGTTACACCCTTTTAACAACTTTCCCTGCCGTCTGCATGCATGGGTAGTTACACCCTTATTCTAACTAACGTAATGAATTACAATATTATCCCTTAGGCTCTTGACTGTTTACATTTTAGTCCCTGTGATCCATAACAATGTTCCTGCATCATATTCGTGAAATTTCTACTGATTAATAGGTGTAAATGCGGCTCATAGAATGATTGAACAAAAACACAAGGGAAGTTATTTCACTCCAAAATAAGGTGGTTCGCATCTTCAACAATTTTCAATGGGATCATATAGCTGTAACTACAAATAGCCTAAAATAAAAAATATATTGAAGATGGGATTTGAAAACTTCTTTTAGCCTTGTTTGGATTGTGATTTTTGCAGAAAATTTTTTATGTTTTTTGTGAATATAATTTTAATTATTTTTTTACCTCACATACATCAAATCACTATAATACTTTTTTTTTTTTGAAAATTCGCTTAAAATAGCAAATCCAAAAGGACTAGACTTTACTAATTGGGCTGACTCGTCTTGACAGTTATTTGCTCAGAAAGAATTGTAATCTAGTGCCAATTTTTCAATCTTCTCAACTATTATAAGATCGCAAGAAAATGCCCCAAATTCCATATTATTTGTAAGATTTTTGAGTATGAGTTAATTTAACATGTCCTAGAAGTTATTTTAACATCTCCATCTTTAACTTCATTTCATCTTGTGGGTTTCTCCTAATTTTATTTTAGTATCTTTATTTTCAACTTAAAATAATCTTGTGAAAAGGCTTACTGTATAAGCAAAAACAAAAGAAGCATGGTAATCATCAACCTTCATTTTTTCAATTGGTACATTGAAAGTTGACTTGCAAGTTCCACGGTGAATAATTGTACTACTAACCAACCAGGAAAGTCACGTTCAATTTCACTCCACTTTCTTATCAATAACAGTACTGCTCCTACTTTCTCCTCTATAATACTCCGTACGTCTTCCTTGCTGTAAGTCTTGCACATACTGAATTGTTTCAATTTTGAATCAAATTATCATCTTCCTCCCCTGTGTTCTCTTTTATCAAACTTGGATTTTTCTGGTTAGGTTCACGATATATTGGTAATTTTCTCATATTCATCCGATCAGCTATTGCCAGAAGCTTAATTTTCTCTCAAGCAAGTGCTGAGATTTGTTCCCTTTCCTTGAACTTCAAGTTTGTTTTTTCCCTTTTATCAACTAGCCTCACTATATAAAGGAAATTTCTACAGATTCAACGGATCAACTGTTGCCAGAGTATTCACGCTCTCCAACGTGAGTGCTGAATTTCTTTTTCTTTTTTTTTTTGTCATATGCATTTTTTTTTTGTTAAAATATAAATGGGTTTGTTTAGATAGAGTATTATTTAGAATAATTACTATAGCATCTTTTATGATGTTATGTATATAAGATAAAAAATTATTAAAAATATAAAAAATATATTTATAATACAAGCTAAATATTATTATGTAAAAAGGTGGCTTCCATGTGTTTTTCTTGAAACTAATAAGAAGTGTAAAACACTCGAAACAGTGCGGTGCAATGTGCATCCCATGTTCAAAAGTTTATTCCTAGACACCTGGAAAGTCATGCAGTAATTTCACTCTACTTTTTTTTGCCATTTTTTGCTTGTAAAAATTCTATTCTATAGGTCCGCCACATTCAATAATTGTACCCCCACACGGCTAGGAAGCTCATTGGCAATTTCACTCTACTTCTTATCGATAGACCATCTCCGTTGCCAAAAAGCCATTGGTCCAAATTATCATCTTTCTCCGAATATTTTTTTTCTTAAACTTTACTTTGAGTAATATTATGTAGCTTCACGATATACTAGAAATTTTCCCAAATTCAACAGATCAGCTGCTCTCAGTGGTTTCTTTCTTTCTTCTTTTTTTTTTTCCCTCTTTTGGCTCAGTGCTGAATTTTGTTTTTTTTTTCCCTCAAACTTAAAGTAAGTTTATTTTTCTGCAGATTCAACGGATCAATTGTTGCCAGAGTATTTATTCTCTCCAAAGCGAGTGCTGAATTTCTTTTTTTTTTTCATTCACTATTTTTGGTTGAAATATAAATGGCTTCCGTGTGTTTATTTCTTCTACTAGTGTACTTTTATATGTTGCCGAACAGCTTCCAAGGCTGAAATTTTTGCTTCCTGTTGTTCTTGAAACCAATAAGAAGGGTGAAGCAATCAAAATAGTATTGAGCGATATGCATCCCATATATTTATAGAAAAAAGACAAAGTACGTCCCATCAACTAATGCATCATGAATTAAACTTCTAAAATCCGGATCTATTACTACTTGAATTCATAAATTTTTTACACTTTAGGCGCTAATGCATCACTTAGGTCCGTTTGTTTCGGGTGAAAATATTTTCCAGGAAAATATTTTCCTAATTTCCCGTGTTTGGTTGCACAAAAGTTACTGAAAACATTTTCCTATGTAAAATATTTTCACTCATCTTATGGAAAACAACTTCCCTTCCAAACTTACTGAAGTTGTTTTCCGAAATGCATGCATCCCGCCTGTAGTATGTTCCAAACTTACTGAAAACATCTTGTAGTATGTTCTTTTTTTTTAAAATATAAACAGGAGGACTCGAACCCAAGACCTCTTCCTTACACTCCCTCCCCTGTACCACCCAACCCAACCCTCCCCCTAGTATATTCAAAAAAAAAAAAAAATCTCATCCTGCTCATCCTATACTAGTAATTAATTATGTATAATGGGGATATTCTTTTCTAAAGAAACTTCCAGCAGTGAGAGTGCAAGATATATGTCACAATAAGCATTGCATGCGATTGATATTTGATACTAAATGGCCAGCAATTTGTTTATTGCTTAAGGAGATATTTTTTATTCATATATACATTTCTCCAAAATTTTTTAAAGTTAAACAATGAGATAAATTTTCTTATTTTGCATGGGAAGAAGTATGTAGTTATAATGTGTAGAAAGTAAAGATAGAGATAAAAGTGAAAATATTTCAAAAGTTAAACAAACATCAGAAAAATGAAGTAAGAAAATATTTTCAATAAGCTAACCAAACACCTAAAAATGATGAAAGGGAGATGATTTTCATGGAAAATTACTTCCACGGAAAATATTTTTCCAAGGAAAACATTTTACTTCCAACCAAACAGACCCTTAGATTCAAAAATGTCTCCATCCATAATCTCTTGCATCATGATGAATGATAGGGTACAAAGGAATTAAGCAATTCGGCAAACCCCAGCAGACCAAAAGTAAAAAATTTGGGAAAAGATATACCCCAGACCATAATATCAGAAGATTATGTCAAGATGCTACATTAGAATTAGAGGCACTGACCAGTACTCTTCTTTCTTGTCGAAATGTGGTTCCCTGAGAGTACTCATTGTAAGGACAGCATGGTGGGAGAAAAGGTTTACAAAGTTGGCACCTGCAATAAGCAACCTGAAACGTTTAAGACATTTAAATCTTTCAGGATCCGACATTGATGAACTACCCACATCAATTTGTGGCTTGTGGAATTTGCAAATTTTAAACCTAAATGATTGTGAATATCTTCTGAGCCTACCCAAAGTGTCATGCATATTATGTTTATATATTTTGGTCACTTTAGCCATTTTAGTTTTTAACAAGGATAATTTCGATATTTTTATAGGTTCTGTTTCGGATGATCATTTCTGTCATTTTGATACTTTAATCCAAATCATAGAGGGTAAAGTGTAATTTGCCCTAAACTTTTCTTGTTGGGAGGGAGGGGGGGATTTAGGAAGAAAACAATTTTTTCAGAAGCTTTAAGGGTACAAATGTAGAATGAACTTAACCATATTAAAAGTTTACATGTCTATTTGAACAACTAGACAAATCTTCATTTATGGCATTACATTAACACATTTTTTAATCACATTTGTAGTATTTTTAATTAAATTTTTCATCACAAAAATGTTACAATTTCTTTAAGTGAGATATAAACATCTATTAATTGGAGTGGAAGTTTTCTCAAGCAAAAACAATGTGCTCTGTACAAAATGCAAAAGTATGACTATAAAACTAAAAACACCTGTCAGCCATACATCAGCCTATGTAAAAGACTATAAAACTAAAAACACCTGTAAGCCATACATCAGGCTATGTAAAAGCAAAAATTTGTTGAGTAAAGTCCCATGACATGCATAGTTCCCAATTTCCTCGTTCCTTTCAATCTTTCTCCATGTAGCCACCACATCTAATGAATTCGGTACAAAAATTACTTGGGTCGGTCTTTGGATTCGAGTCATGAGAATTGATATCAGAACAAATCTCACTTATGTCTCTGCGGTGGGAAGTATATATCTAGAATGTAGTCATCCCACGTCTGTGGAAGGAAGGGAAAATGAATGATCTTTAAGCTTGGATCCAATGGTTACTTCATTACTTGGATTAACTATTTTGGATCAGTGAATTTTGGTCCCAAAGTTACTTGGGCCATCCGGATATATAGTGACATTACCACCGTTTTACTTTCTTTTAAATAGGAACAAATTTATTTCAAACTTATCTACACTGTGAAGGTATTCTTTACTTGTAAAGACACTTCGCCAAAGAAAGGGAGATTCATATTTGTCAGTTGTGCATGCGCATGATTCGCCGGTTAAAGGCTTTGCGGGTGAATGTACACATGTATTATATCCTTTTAATTATATCTGAAAAACAAGGGACCTAACTGCTAAATGTGACCGAAGGACTAGAAACATGAAATCAAGACATGATGATTAAATAAATTTAGGAGGACAAAATACAACTAATTAATGTCTTAGACCTCCCTCGTGAATCCAACTTCTCTGAAAAGGGAAAAAAATTCTCTGAAGAAGAATTTATTTGTTTTGTAAGAAAGAATAGTAGAATCTCTTAAGCAAAACATGTTTCCTATAATGGTGCAAAGCTATGGAGAAGAAGAAGTTATATCATTCTGAAATTAGGATGGTTAGATATTTCACGACATTGAAAGGAATTATCTATCATGGAATAATTGTTGGAGGGGGTTTCGAATATATATTTGTTTATACGAAACGTCTTAACATTATCAACTGAATTAATTTTTACTCACACTTGTTCTGAAAAAGAAAGAAAAGAATCCAGTGTCATGTGGGCCAAAATTTGGACCTAATGATTCCAAGTTAAGATTGTAGGAGAATGTCACAAAACCTTTACTTGTAACTTGTGAGACCTCTTCCTTCAAATGTCACAAATCCTTTGCTTGTAACTTGTGAGACTTCTTCCTTCAAATCCTAATCATTCCAAGTTAAGATTGTAGGAGAATGTCACAAGTCCTTTGCTTGTAACTTGTGAGATTTCATCCTTAGAAAAAAAAAAAGAAAAAAAACTTGTGAGACTTCAAAGAGTTAGCTTGATTTTACGTAATGTTCAATGCTTAATGTTCAATGCTTGTGCACTACGCAACCTGGAAAGTAAATGCAAAAACTTAGCTTTGCTTTCTTATCAATATAAGTAGTGATTCTTTACCTATTACTAGTATTTTTGGTGCGAATCCTGAGTATAAAGCACTTGCATGTTTATTTAATAAAACTAAAAGAAATTTAATAAATAAAAAATATTAAAATTATATAAAAAATAAAAAAATGAATTAAATGGAAAAAAATATAAAAAATAGATTTGGGTATTGGGCGGGATCAATCTAAACCCATCCCAAAGTGATCCCACTCAAATTAGTCTCAAAACACATATGGGTAAGGTTGGGCCCAAACCCATATGACTCGGTTCCATCTCAAACCCAAGCAAATCCCGCCCATCCCGCTCATTTTACCTCCTCTATTTATAAACTAAATATAAGGGCTAATAGATTTATTCAATGAATAGAGGAAAGCAAAATAATGAAAGAATAATGATGAGCTAGTGTCGCAGAATTAATTACTTTTTCTAAATCTAAATCCACTTCGCCAAAAAAAATTTTGCTGCAGCAACTGGATGAAGATATACAAAGACCAATATTAATCCTCCACCTTGAAACCTCAACTCGCAATTCTAATGCATATGTGTCAGTTGTGCATGAGCATCATTAGCCGGTTAAAGGCTTTGCGGGTGATTGCTTGTGGTGAGGGATTTTTCATTTCTTTTATAAATATTTATGAATGTACACATTTATTATATCCTTTTACTTCCATAAAGGACCTAACCGCCAAATATGACCGAAGGACTAGAAACATGAAATCAAGGCATGATGATTAAATAAATTTAGGAGGACAAAATCCAACTAATTAGTGTCTTAGAACTCCCTCGTGAATCCAACTTCTCTGGAAAGGGAAAAAAAATTCTCTGAAGAAGAATTTATTTTGTTTTGTAGGAAAGAATAGGAGAATCTCTTAAGCAAAACATGTCTCCTATAATGGTCGAAAGCTATGGAGAAGGAGAAGTTATATCGTTCTGAAACTAAGATGGTTAGATATTTCACGAGATTGAAAAGAATTACCTATCATGGAATAATTGTTAGAGGGGGTTTTGAATTTTTTTTTTTTTATACGAAACGTCTTAACGTTATGAACTGAATCAATTTTTACTCACACTTAGGCTGAAAAAGAAAGAAAAGAATCTAGGGTTGTGTGGGCCAAAATTTGGACCTAATGATTCCAAGTTAAGATTGTAGGAGAGTGTCACAAATCCTTTGCTTGTAACTTTTGAGATTTCTTCCTTCAAAAAAATAAAAAAAAAAACTTGTGAGACTTCTAAGAGTTAGCGTGATTTTACGTAATGTTCAATACTTGTGCACTACACAACTGGAAAGTAAATGCAAGAACTTAGCTTTGCTTTCTTATCAATATAAGTAGTGATTCCTTACCTATTACTAGTACTTTCTCCTGTATACTGGACCACCAACATTGCAAAAGGTTTCGCCAATATAAATTAGCTTCTTTCTTTGGTTCAATTCATCTAAATATTTTCTTCTGCTTAAATTCAAAGTTTTCAGAACGTAGCTTTACAATATACAAGGAATTTCTACATATTTGTCGCATCTGTTGTCGCCTCGCAGGAGTATTCATTCCCTCTCAAGTAAGTGCTCAAGTGCTTTTAACTAGTTGATCAAATAATTGTTTGGTTGCAGTATAGCTTCTACTGTTTTTTTTTTTTTGAACATTTCTTCAGCTAATTCCAGCTTTTCTTGTTTTATTATGCATATATTTTGCACTTTGCGCTTTGATCTTGACGGGTGTCAAATTCATCTCTAGCTTTGTCTGATGGTTCAGTAGCCTGCAGTTGGGCATAAGACGTACTTCGAGTAACACTTCCATTAACAATTTTTTTTTTAAAAAAGTTGTTGAGTGCAAAAAGAAAGTTCCATATTCTTAATTTAGGTCTGCACTGATTTTGAAATTTCCGAGAAGAGAAAATCCATTTCAGTTGTTTGCTACATGATGTCGCCTTTGTCACCAAAAAGATGGTTTGTACACTAATTTTTGGAGATGTCTCTTAAAAACTAGGGAATGGCTTCAATTTGTTCCTCAACTTTTACCAGTGATTTTTCTATTTGATCTCTTAGCTTTTAAAATTGTCTATCAGGTCCCCTAACTTATAAATTTGTTTCCAAATTGTTCATATGATTCCCTCCAAGCCAAATCGAAGCGTGGTAACGTTCATTTGATTTCAGGTATATTTTCCTTCTCAAAGCTTGAAAATAAAGTATAACCATATTGAATAGTTTTTTGGTTAAGTATTTTATGGTTGACCAGGTTGAGTAACAAAAAAATAACACTATTCTTGTAAAAATTTACATAAGGTAAAAAAATTACTCTCTAGTACATCACAAGCTTAGCATTACCTTATGCTTATAAATTTTGCTACCTTTGTTTTTTGTTATTAGTATGCCATCATCATTATTATTCTATTAAAGCCTGATAAACCTAAACTAGTAAATCTAAAAGTAACATTAATCTAACAAGAATAATGAAAACTAGTACAGAAATAAACTAAAAGAATTTTCTTTTAGCAATTTAACATTTTTTTTAAGTCAATACTATAGAAAAGATGATAAAATGTGAAAACAAAATATTGTAAAAAGATTAAAGTAAACAAAAATTCCTAGATCTTTCTTCATCTTCTTCTTAATTTGTTCGCTTCTTTTTAAGGTACCTTTTTTTGCTACACCTGTCATTTGAATCCAAATAAATCGATTAGCCCCACAATAGAATAATAATATTTATAACAATATACTACACAAATCAATAAAGGTAGTGAATAAAAATCAATAAAATTAGTGATTCCTTACCCACCACTGTTACTTTCTCCTGTATATTCCACCATAACTGCAAAAGTTTTTGCTATTATTAATTTGCTTCTTTCTTTGGTTGAAATTATTATCTTTGTCGAAATCTTCATCTCTTCTACTTGTTAATTTGCTTCTTTCTTTTGCGGAAATTATCATCTTCGTCCTAATATTCTCTTTTGCTTAAATTCAAAATTTTGAGTACATAGCTTTCCAACATACGGGGAGTTTCAACACATTTATCAGAGCTGTTGCCAGAGTATTTAAACTTTCTGGAGTAAGTTCTCATGCTCTTTTAACTTTTATATCAAATAAAATTTTGGTTGAAATATAGCTTCCACTATTTTGTTCTCCAAATATCTTCTGCTAATAATTCCTTTGTCGTCAAATAAATTTTGGGCTGGAATTTTGCTTCCACTTTTTCTTGTATAGTTATGCATATAGTTTCCGCTTTGCTCTTTGATCTTGACAGATATTGAATTCGTCTCTGGCTTAGTTCTATGAGTTTATAGCTTCTAGTTACGCATAAAGTAATATTTTGGGTGGCATGTCCAATGAAAATATTTTTTAAGTTATTAAGTGTAAAAAGAAAGTTCTATATCCCTAATTTAGGTGTGTATTGATTTTTAAATTTCTCAAAAAAAAAACATTTAATTTGTTTGCTGCATGATGTTCCCTTTGTTGCCAAAAAATTACAACTTCTTTAAAAAGCTAGGCTCTCAACTTTCAGCCATAATTTTGTTGCACCTATCAAGTCCTTCAACTTATAAATTTGGTTTCAATTGGTCGCTCCAAATCAAATCCAATTTTGGTAATATTCATTTTGCTCTTAAGGTTTGATTTTTATTTTGCTTATCATTGTCTAAAATCAACTATTTCAGTGTTGGATAAATAACAACTATGCAAAATTTGAATTTAAAATCCAACTTTTGCATATGTGTCATTAATCTAACGATGATAGTTCATGCATTGTCAGTGTATATAAAATTAATCCTTTACTTTATTGTATGATACTTAATAGTTTAAGTATTTAATAACCAAATAATTTGACTAACAAAAAAATAATTTGAGTGTGTTTAAATAGGAGAATATTTGAAATAATATATGGAAAAAAATTGCTATAGCACTTTTTGAGAGAAGTGATGCATGTGAAATATAAAAGTAGTTTAAAAAGTAAAAAATTAATTGAAAATTGTGTTTGTGATACAAGCAAAATATTATTTGAAATAATTTTGTTGTCCAAACACACTCACAATATTTCTAACGATTTACATATACTAAAAAAATTGAAAAATTACTCTTCAACACATGAGAAGTTAGCATCGCCTTATGTTACAAATTTTGCTAACTTATTTAGTCCTGTTACAATGTCATCATCATTATTTTTCTGCTTAAATTCTAATAAACCTAAAATAATCTAAAGAGAAACATTAATCCAACAAGAATAAGAAAAGATTATATGCAAAATAAATAATAGAGATTTATTTAACTATTTAATGTTTTTGTATAGTTGTTATTGTAGAAAAGAACATAACGTTTAACAATGAAAAGATTACAAAAAAGATACCCATAAATAAAAATCCCAATATCTTGTTTTGATTTTTTTTTCTTCTTCTTCTTTGTGTGCTTCTTTTTTAAGTACCCTATCTTGGCTAATCATGTCATTAGAATCTAAATATATCATTTAGCCCCAAATTAGAATGATAATGTGCATAACAGTAGATTGGAATTAATATGCTCAGACAAAATTTGTTAAAGGAGATTGTTATCAGTTTTTTTAGTTAAACTAGTTTTTTCTTTTCTTTTGGTTAACTCTTGCATCCCACTCCACACCCTTTCCACCCCTTTCACCAAAAAAAAAAAAAAAAAAAACCTTTCCACCCCCAGCTGCTAGGTACAAAATTTGAATTCTAAATCTGGTAGTCGTTAAGATTCTAAGAACCCTCCCCTCGCCGCTAGTAACCAAACTAGTCAACAACTCAATATTTATGGAAACCATTAAAATGGCAAATTTGACTACTTTATAAGTTAACTTGGGAGGAGCCAAACTTACATTAAAATGAATCTTAGTCTAATAGAATGAAAATTGTCTTGATTAGATTCAGTTTTTGGGACGAATTAAACCAAATTCAGAATTTTCAACACATATTAAATTATTCAAATAAGTCAACTATTAGATACTTAACTGAAACTATTAAAAAGGACAGATATGTTTTATATTTAAGATTAGAGTAGGAAAATAGACATTAAATTGAACCTCAGTGGGAAAGTAAATATTACCATAATGAGATTTAGCTTGGATGGAGTATTCATAACTTAATTTATAAGTTGAGGAACTCAATAAACCAATAAACACTTATACAAGTTGAAAGACTAGATAAAATCATTGGTAAAAGTTGAGGGACAATTGGAAGTCATTTACCCAAAAAATTTTACTCGAGATAAAAATGGTGTTTGAAAGCATTTCCTACAAATAGTAATCTCCATTTTTCCTTGTGAAAACCTCGGGCTTATAAAACCCTGCAAATGAATAAAGGTCATCGCCTTTGTGTGTGCTCCTATCTCACTTTAGGCTTTAGGGTTGAAACATCCAAAGATTCCATTTTCCTGGGACTCTATATCGTATGCTTTGAACTCTTCCTAAAATTCATTCACCAGGATTGTCCCAATTTTTTTTCATAACATTCTTGATAATTTGGTTTTGGAATAGGGACAATACTTCATTTTAATCGGTTTTTTTAAATTATCTTCCATGGCTCATGATTCAATGACTAAGCTCCATGCATGATCTTCCACCTTATGTATGTATTTTGTTAACATGTTCCTCGAGTTTGTAACCATGCATGTCCACCAATTATTCTGAAAATATTTCTTTGATTAATCGATAAGTATTCTTGGTGGTCATTGACTGGCTGCCTAAAATGAATCCGAATGATGTTTTCATGTTAATGTAGAAGATATGTTTTCTTCGTTTCCTAGTAACAGAAACTTTTGCTTATAATTATGTTCCAATTTTTCATTTTCTATTGGGTCTATCAAGTTATAAATCTCTAATAACTTTATTAACATTGATTTAACTTTCTTGAACTGTGAGTTTCAGGTCACACGTGATGGAAGCATTTGTGGGAATTCTCGTCGATACTTTGAATTCCATGATCCAGAAGGAGAGTGGATTGCTTTGTGGTGTTGCAACTGACATGGAAAAGCTTGCACGCTTGCTCTCCACCATCAAGGCAGTCCTTGAAGATGCTGAGCAGAAGCAATTCACAGACAAGGCAATACAACTCTGGTTTCAGGAGCTCAATGGTGTTGCCTATGAAATCGATGATGTATTGGATGATTACGCAGCTGAAGCCTCAAGAGTCAAGTACAAAAATTCTGGTTGTTTTAGTTTGATGTGTTACCCTATAGCAGGAAACTTAGTGTTTCGTCACAGGATTGGGACAAGGATGAAGGAGATCCTTGAAAAATTTAATGCAATAGCTGATGAGCGGATAAAGCTTGGTTTGATTGATCAGAAGCGTGGGAGCAACCACTTTCAGGTTGATTCTACTGGAACACGTGAGACTGGTTCCTTGCTAAAGGAACCTGATCTAGTCCTTGGAAGGGACGAGGCGAAAGACGAGATTGTGAAAATATTGGTGAATCAAGTCAGAGATAATCAAAATGTATCAGTGCTCCCTATAGTGGGTGTTGGAGGCCTTGGAAAGACAACACTTGCCCAATTGGTGTTTAATGATGAGCGCATAGCCAAGCATTTTGAGCCAAAACTCTGGATTTGGGTCTCAGAGGATTTCAATGTGAAGAGGATTATAAAAGCCTTAATTAATTCAATACGAGGGACTCCTGTTGAAGAATTAGAATTGGATCCTCTGCAAAGAAAACTTCAAGAGTTGTTGAGAGGGAAAAGATACTTGGTTGTACTGGATGATGTCTGGAATGAGAATCTAGAGGAATGGGAGAAACTGAAATCTGTTCTGGAATGCGGATTAAGAGGTAGTTCAATCATCATGACGACTCGCATGGAGAAGGTTGCCACAATAATGGGCACATTACAAACATATTATCTGTCGAGTTTGTCAGAGAATCAGTGTTGGTCACTGTTTAGGCAACGGGCATTTGGCCGTCAAGAGGCTGAAGAATATCCTAACCTTGTAGCTATCGGAAAAGAGATTGTGAAAAAATGTGGTGGTGTTCCTCTGGCTGCAAAGGCTCTTGGAGGCTTTCTACGATTTAAAAGGCAAGAAAATGAATGGAACTCCGTGAAATGCAGTGAAATTTGGAACTTACCTCAAGATACAACACATATCTTGCCCGCGTTGAGATTGAGCTACCTTAATCTTCCGGTAGAGTTGAGAGGTTGCTTTGCATATTGTGCAGCATTTCCCAAGGGCTATGAATTTGAAATAGAAGAGGTAATACATTTGTGGATGGCAAATGGATTGCTTTCATCTAATGAAACAATGGAAGTGGAAGATGTTGGTGTTGTTGTGCTGACTGAACTATATTATAGATCACTATTCCAAGCAGTAAAGGAAGATGAATTTGGCAATGCCCTCACTTTTAAGATGCATGACCTTGTCCATGATCTGGCTCGATCAGTAATGAAGGCTAAACACGGTGGAACAGAGTCAAATAGAACCATGATATTAGGTATGCCAGATGATCAGCTAACAGTGGCTTTTCCTATTACAATCACAGGCATTGACCAGTACTCTTCTTTCTTGTCAAAATGTGGCTCCCTGAGGGCTCTCATGGTAAAGTCAATGGAGTCTACCCAAGAAGAGTTTACGAAGTTGTCACATGCAATAAGCAAACTGAAACATTTAAGGCATCTAGATCTTTCAAGATCTTTAATTGTTGAACTACCCAATTCAATTTGTGACTTGTGGAATTTGCAAATTTTGAACCTAAATGATTCTCTCATTCTTCTGAGTCTACCCAAGGGCATGAGATTCCTCAGAAATCTTCGACATCTTTGTCTACATGGGTGTTGGAGTTTGACTCACATGCCAAGTGGAATTGGGAAGTTGACTTGCCTGCGGACGTTGGGTATGGTCGTCCTGAGTGGCAAGAAAGGCTTCCGACTAAGTAAGTTGCGAGACTTAAATATGCTTAGAGGAGGGCTAACAATTATGCACCTTGAGAGGATTGAAGACAAAAAGGATGCAGAAGAAGCTTGCTTAATTAAAAAACAGAGTCTCCACGGGTTGAATTTGTATTGGGATTCCGAAAGAACGATTCAACGGTACAATGATGAGGAAGTGCTCGAAGCCCTCAAACCCCGGCCCAACCTTCAACTGCTACGTGTCCTAGGCTTCAACGGTTCATCATTTCCATCTTGGATTTCAACTGTAACAGAAGTTGTTGTGCACGAGAGTGCAGCGGAGTACATAGTTGGGGTCCAAGAGAGTACTGCCGCTGCTGCTGCAATGTCCCCATCGTTGAAACAGCTGGAGTTAGAGAACATGCCCAACCTAAAAGGAATGTTAGGAAGAGAAGTCCAAGGTACTCCAGAGGTATTCTCTCAACTTCAATCCTTGTCCTTTAAGGATTGCCCAATGTTGACATTGCCATTGCCACGTATGCTGTCCCTAAAGGAGTTATGCGTCGACAGCTGCCCGAACATGGCATGGGCTTCAATCTCCAATCTCACGGCTTTGAAGGAATTGACCATCAAGCACTGTCCCGAGCTGGAGTCTCTGCCAGAAGAAGGATTGCGAGGCCTTGCTTCTTTGCAGGAACTCCATTTGGTCCGATGCTATAATTTGGTGAGTCTCTCAATGGGGACTAAAGCCCTCAAATCCCTGACTCATCTATGCATCAATGGGTCACACGCGACAGCTCTGCCAGAGGAAGTCAAACATTTTGCTGCACTACAAAAACTGGAGCTGGAGAGTTTTTTCAATCTAACTTCATTGCCAGACTGGTTTGGAGACCACCTCACTTCTCTTCAAGACCTGACACTAAAATATTGTCCGCTTGAAACACTTCCATCCAGCATTCAAAAGATGACGACACTCCAACATTTGACTATATTTCGCTGCTACCGACTGGGACGACAGTGTAAAAGGGGAGGAGAGGAATGGCACAAAATTAAGCACATCCCGGACCTGAAAATTGAAAATTGAGTAATACAATTATATATGAGTGGGTCTGCATATTCATGTATTACGTAATAAACTATTTGTGTACTATCCTGTAAGTGTGGAGAAGACCAACACTAGTACCCAATTTATACCATATCCAGTTGATATGATTTGCTAGATGTTGGATTAAATGAAAAAGATATTGAGAAAAATGATATATAGTTCATAGTTTTTAAACTTATAGTCGTAAAATAACTTTTCACTATTACTTGTAACTTGTGTTTTAAAACTCGAACTAGATCGGCAATTTCGAATAGTTGAATTGGGAATAGATTAGGCATTTGGTCTAAGTCTACTCAGAAAAATACTTAGCAAAAACTCCATCAAAATTTGGATTTAACCGAAAACCGTAAAAATTGGTAAAAAGTCGTGTTTTATTCATTTTTTTGTTACCATTCTTTTTTTTAAGTGACTAATTTCTCTTGTTTTATCCCAAATTCCCTTCATCTCTAAAGCCCTAATTTTATTTCCCCAACAATCAATGACACATTTGAAACCACAAGGAAAAACTTCCAAACAAATAGCAAGAGAGGAAGAAAAATAATGGAACTTTATATCTATGAATGTCTTTTTCTAAGATCTATAGATCTAAATAAAAAGTAGGGAAAATAAAAAAAAAAGTAAAAAAGAATGAAATTAAAGAAAGGTTGAAGGGTGCCAATTTGAAGGAAGGAAACAACAAGAAAGGGAAAATCGTCAAAAAATAAAAAAAAAAATGGAAAAGATGCAGAGCAAGCCTGGAACTTCGCGTCATGTTGGTGATGATGAATGTTGAAGAAGACGAAGTTGAGCAAGATATTGCCTCTTAAGTGTAAAAATATTTTAGTACTTTGTTCTGACCCTGATGTTTTGAATAATTATAAGTACGTTCCCAAATTTTCTCATAATTTCATTGTGCAGTTTTAGTTTTTGTATTCTTTGCAAATAAGCCTTCATTTGTTGAAGACTTATTATCCACTTTAAACAATTTAGGCTCATCGATGTGTATTTGAACTTTGGAAACATTAACAAATTAATTCAAAACTTGATTTTTTATGTTGAAAATTCTTATTAAGTAATTGTTGTTGATTGGACATTTGTTGAATTAGCAATTTAGTGATCTTTTACAAATTTGATGGATAAGGAATATAACTAATTTAAATGAATTTGATAGAGAAGGAGTATAAGGGTGAAAATGAATATAACTAATGTATTTATAGTCAATTTTCTATATTATTTATATATAAAAAATTGATGCATATTTATGTCATCGGAATGATATTATCCAGGTATTGGATATTGGTCTGATGAGTAAAACCCATTAACTCTTGACCTCTTACTTCAACCAAGTTGCTAGCCAATCTGAGTTTCAAAACATAAGTTATAACTTTGCCTCTACCCAAAAATCATGGTATGGTGACTACTTTTAGCAAATTCGATATGTTACCTAAACTAATAGAACCAACTGCAGAAGATAACATTTGAGTATAGTTCTAAATAGTTTTCATTCCAGTCCACCTTTATTAACACGTTAAGAGCTCACTAAGAATATCTAAAAGTGCATATTAGTTAGAATAACTGACAGTGGCCCTCAAGATTTAACTCAATTGAATTTGTGTACAGAGCGTTACTTAAAACTGACTATAAAACCCTCCCCTTACTCTGTTCTTCCTCGCAAGACTTTACAGTCCCATTTGAAAACAAATAAAATAAAAATAAATAAATGAATAAATACTGGACGTGTACATCTCTTAGGAGACAAAAAGATGAACCAGAAAAATGGTAACCAAGTGTATTTTACATTTCCATTTAAACATAAAGAGTATAAGATGGAAATTCTGTATTAAGGAGAATCTGGAATTGATGATGGAACGGGGGTTTAGATCAGGCATGCCTCATGGATTAACCTGTTATCTTGATTAGTTATCCTGACATGTATAGAATTTGTATAGCATAGATTATACAGCGGTGATTGATGTAGTAGGAAGTTCCTTCCTTTGTAAAACTTCTCTTCTGTTGATCAACAAAAGAAAAAGTTTTTTGCTTTTGAAAAAAAAGATGGAAACTATGCAAGCTAATTCATGTTCGTGAAGATGTAGGCTTAATGAGAAGATATGCAATTGAGCTTATCCAGTGCATGGCTAGTTCTTTGTCATGTACAGTTAAGGCCTGTCCATAAAACTTATAATGTAAATTGTGAACAAAAATGAAAAAAAAAAAAAAAGGAAAAGAAATACACATACGTGCCTTCGTCACTTCTATTTCCTAATGCCTTTTTGCGGAGCAGCTCCCAACTTTCATCCTCGTTTAGCAATGGAGGCTCATGGTGGTAACCATCTGGATCAATGTGTAGTGCCATGTCCCTTTTACGAGTTGTTAGCAGTATTTTGCTTCCTTTCTCTGTCATCGGGAAAGCGTGTTTTATGGAATCCCAAGCCTCTATTGACCAAATGTCATCAAGAACAATCAAGCATCTTCTCTGCTGCAAGACCTGGCGAAGCTTTGTTCCCAACTCCTGCTCTGTGCTATTCATTGTTAGTGTTCTTCGCTCAGTGTCAGGGATAAGTTCAACCAGCATTTCTTGCAAAAGATCTATTGCTTGCCATTGTTGTGACACACAAACCCATGCAAAACCACTGAAGTACTTCCTCAACCTAGGATCATGATATACTCTTCTAGCCAGAGTCGTCTTACCCAAACCTCCCATTCCATAAATTGAAATGACTTTCTGGGAGCCAACTTGACCTTCATCGAGCAAACACTTGAATAAAATCTCCACATCAGTCTCCAATCCAATGAAATCATCGTCAGCCACAAAGGAGTACGTCCGCCTTGACTTTTGTTGCGTGGAACTTGGTGCTTGTTGTTCCATAATAGTAGTTATACCATACTCAGCAAAACCGTGGGTAAGGCTAGAGATCCTATTTCTGAGACTTTGAATCTCTGACCCCAGATTATGACGTGTATAGCATTCGTTGAAGATGCAAGCATACCTTTCAAGGAAACTTGTAGAATCTTGGGACGAAACTCTGAATGCATAATCTTCAACCAAATCATTGGCTTCATAAGCAATAGCTTTAAATTCTGCAACCCATGTTTGGACTCTCTCCCTTACACTCTGCTCTGTATCTGCATACTTTAAGAACCATTCCATCTATTTCAGATCTTCATGGAGTAACCTAACTTGCTCATTGACACCTTGCAGAAAATTTGCTTCTTCAATCAATAGTTTGCCAATGCTTTCTACAGTAAAAGATAGAATTGCATCTGCCATTCAAATCAGCTATGTGATATAGTATTAAGAAATAATATAGTATGTGAGAGTAATATGATACGGCACGAATTTGCTCTGCCCATCTGTGTTTTGGCTGGTTATATATACTTGGTCATGTGATCATCACAAAACATGATTTTATCCCTTGCTTATGAAATTACCAACAGCTTTTTTTCTTGGATGTCTATTCTTCTTCTAGATTAGGTCTCCAATATTTTTTCTCATGGATTTTATTCCTTTCTCTACTTTAATAATGGAGTAACTTCTCCAGTTTTGCGTCCAGTATTATATTTGTCCGTGCAACTGTATCAAATGTTAAACAAATAGCATATTCGTATGAAATTACTGAAAGCAAGCTATCAATTTAATAATGACTAATGAATGTTGATGCAGGTAGATGCTATCTTCTTTATGCGTTTATCCCTAGCTCTCTTTACATGTGTTTTGTCTAATCTATGCCCTTAAACTTTAATAGCTGTCCCGCACTCCCACTGCTTGCTTTATGCCTTCGTATGTTTGTCTTTATTCAGGTGTTCCTTACTTCAGATTTACAGCTTTCAAAAGTCGCACAGTGCACGAGTTAAATTGTCTGAGGAAGGATTCTGGGAAACAATCTATGTGGGGACTGGAGTTGGGCATGTGGTGACCAATCAGTCATTAGGCTGTGAAAACTCCCCTTGAATAGTGGAGCTTTCTTTAGTCTAGTGTCTTTTAGCTGATTTAAGCTATACATTACTAAAGAAAAGAGCATATACACTTAAAAACTAAAGGCCCAATATCTCGTGCTTCGTGATGCAATGCAGCACGTCATGCATCCGCACTTTCTATTGTCATAACTAATTACAGAAGTTTTGAGCTTGGATCCGTTAAAAGGGAGGGAATGAAGGAAAATGGAAGTTTGGATTTAACATTTAACTGAGGGAATTACTCTGGAAACCGTGTAGTTTGGCGAGAGAGAGAGCACTAGAACTGATAAATAGTGCAGGAACCATTTCTTCATGCTAACAAATGGGGACTGCAAATCAATTTCTAATTGCAGAAGAAGATTCTAAGCTAAACCTGCGGGATCCGCAAGTCCATGATTTTGCATAGAGGTGTCAAAATGGGTGACTTGGACGGGTTTGGGTTGGGTAAAATGGGTAATAGGTATAAATGAGTCAATCCATTTATATCCATTTAATTATATGGGTATAAATAGATATGTCAAAAAATGAATTAGGTAACTCAATTACTCATTTATAACCCATTTATTTTAACTTTTTGTAAACTCATTTAAATTCATTTTTGCAAACTAAGTTATCAATTTATACCACTCTTTGTACCCATCATTAGTTTTAAATATTTACTTATAATGTTCAATAAGCCTAATTACTAATTTTTTTTCATTTATACTCTATATCACAAAATTGCATATTATTTAATAATTGAATAATAAGAATATAAAATTTTGAACTAAGTACTATAAAAGTTAATATAAAAACTTAATCCAAAAATTTTGAACCCCAAACACTTTTTCATATATAAATTTAAAATTTCATTTTAGAAAGATAAGAAAAGAGGCTAAAATTTATCATAAATTGGTAATGCTGAAAAATGAGCAAGTTAACAAACTAAGAGAAAATAAAATAATAAGATAAGAGAAACAAATAATAATAATAATGAAACAAAAGTAGTTAACATCATGACAAAATGAAAAATTTGAAAAAAAAAAATGGGTGGGGCAAAAGAAGAGACTTGGGGTAAGAAAATTCTAAATGAGTTAATTGGGTTTGATGGGTTACCCATTAAATGGGTATTATTAGGTAACCCATTTATATCCATACACAAAAATTTAAGATACTCATATCCATCTATTCATGGGCAGGTATGGGTAAATTTAGTTAACTGGGTTGGTTTGCCACCTCTAGTTTTGCCCTTCTTCTACGATTAATATTAGCGGTGCGTTTGATAAAATTGAAATCTGAAAACTGAAATTTGAAATTTGAAATCTGAAATTTGAAATCTGAATTCATTAAGTTATTGAATTATAAAATATTAAATCTAATATATTTAAGAATATATCACATTCAGTGATAAGTAAATAGTTTATTACTTAAATTTGGGAGCAAGTTTTGCCTGAAAAATTCAGTGCTACTTAATTAATTCAAATGTTCAATTTTTGGTTATCAAACGGTTTGAATATGTTAAGATTTGAATCCGTTATATTTAAGTGCTGAACTAAGTTATCAAACAAGACTTAGGTAAAATTGCGAGAAAATATGAGATGGAACAATACCACCTTTGTACTTTCTTGTGGGAACATTTTGCACCCATAAGTGTTCCTTTCACAAGTATAAAAAGATGTGATTTAAAAAACTGCCCTAGGTACATCTTACTCATTTTCCCCTAGGTATATCTTACTCATTTTCCAAAAACTGGACAATGACAGTCTTTCCTGTTATTGAATCTATAAAGAATTACACTCATTTGATTTAACTTGATAAGATTAAATTGGTTTTTTAAAAAATTTAAATTGTAAAATTTGTGAATAGTAGATTATATTAGGTGGCTTGAAGAAGAGCTTATTAGATTCAAGCGCAAGATTATTTATATCCTTAAAATTTTATTCACTTTTATATATGGATTGTTCAATTTATTATACTTTAAGTCAAACAAAATGGATAAATAACACAATATTAAAACAAAAATAATTACCAATTTTTTTTAAAAAGAGGTAATACTAAACTTAGTTTTTGTTTGAAATTAGTTTTTTTATTATTTTAGTTTATATGAACTGTTAAGCTAATACTATTTTCATTTTTTGTTGATATATTTATAGTTTACTATTATTGCATTTTCTTTTTTAAAAAATAAATTTTGATTAAATCTCTATTTTCCTTCTTTAAGTTTAAACTAAGGCATGCCAAATATTTTTAGCAAATTTGATTAAGAATTTAATATTGGACTAATTTGACTAATTTGATAAATGAAAATAATATTAGCATAAATTTTTAAATAAATTAAAATAATAAAAAAAAATCTTTAAAATAATGAGTTTAGTATTACCCCTGTTTTTTGAAATTTCGCCAATTGCATTTATTTTGGGTAATGTTATTGGCACTCCTCATATGTTATTTACACTCCCATTATTCCATTTTCATTTTGATGACACCATATTACCCTCTGCCTAATTTCATCTCTTTGCCTATGAGTTTACTAGATTTTCTCTTACATTCTAAAACCAATTAATTATTCCATTACACATTAAAATGGCTAATTTAAAATTATCGCTAATATGTATTATGTATTTTTCTACAAAACTTCATGAAATTATATGATGACAAAGATCAATCTAGCAATATAATATGAACAAATTCCAAACATCAAACCTAAAAAAATAAATAAAAATAAAAAATCCTGGGCATCAAAGATGATTAGAAACTGAGTATAACTATAATGTCTCATAAATATGACACTAATACTTCAAAAAGTCTACTAAGAATAACTCATATAGCCACCATAGAGGGAGTGAAACTTTCTAGTATATTTCAACAAAAGCATAATAGCATCTAGTATCCAAATGATGCAATGAAACCTCAAATTTAAAAAAATTGAAATCTGCAAAATTGAAATTGAAATAATAACATGAAAAATAAATAAAATAACAGTTATGTAGATTTAGAAAAAGAGAAGCAAAAGTTAATTTTTTATACCTTCTGGACACAAACAACAATTGTGTCGAACTTTCTTGCATGTGAATACAAGATGGGGTAGGAATTAGAGTAGGGATAATATGATCTCATCAAGATGAAATAGGATAGTGGGAATGCAAATAACATTACCTTTTATTTTTAGTATTGTGTTATGCATCCATTTTATTTGACTTAATATCTAATAAATTGAATAAAACATATATAAAAGTGAACATTAATCTAATGAAAAAAATTTCAAGGATATAAACTAAATACCAACTATTTTTAACTCTTTTTAGTTGATATTTTTGTATAATTGATATGATAGAAAAGATGTAAATCCTTTAGCAATGAAAGGAAATGATTGTTAGTTATAGATAAGTTCATGAATAAAGGGGTAATAATGTCATTACACTCACTTTTTTTTAGTATTTCTAATTTTGACTAGTCTTCATGGGGCTAAACTATATATTTTTGAGATTGAAGGGGTAGAGTACGACTGCCCTCTTAGTTCAGAGGGCCAAAGTGTCAATAAACCCACCATAAACAAATATGGAACTAGAAGGTCAAACAGGAAATTTCACAGATTCATTACTATTTACCCTTGAATTTTTAACATGCTCTCACTTTAGTCATTAAAATTTAGTTTAGAATACTTTACCCCCAAAATATAAAATCCACCCTACTCTTAGTTTTTAAATTTTAACTGTTGACATTCTATCCCTAAAGTATGAAATTTATCTTGTAGTTTTAATTCCTAAAATTTGAGTATCACTTGCTTACTATTTCATTAGTTTTGGTACTTTCGTAGGATGGATTTTATATTTTAAAAAGTAAAGTGTGCAAAACCAAAGTGCGATGTATTTTAAACTTTAAGAGGTAAAGCATCTAAAAATAAAGTTTAAAAATTGAGTGGAATATATCTACTATGTAAGGGTTCAAAGTAAAATGTACTTTAAGTACCTTGTAGTCATGTAGTAATTTCAATCTACTTTCTTATTCCATTGCTTGGAAAAATTCAGTCTATAAGTCAACAAGTTCAATTATTGTCCTACAACAAGGCCAGGAAACTCATAAGCAATTTCACTCTACTTCTTTTTATTCAATAATAACAAATAGTGACGCCTTACCGACCACTACGACTACTTTGTCTGTTATCTCTATTGAAAAAAGTCTTGCACTTATGGTTTGTATTTTGGTTGAAATCATCATCTTTCTCTGAATGTTGTTTTCTCCTCATACTTAATTTTGAGTGAGTAGGTGCACGATATACTGGGAATTTTTTGTATGTTCATTAGATCACCAGCTATTGCAAGAGGTTTCATTTTCTCTCAAGTAAGTGCTGAATTTTGTTTCTTTTTCTTAAACTTAAAGTTTTTCTTTTTAAATCGTAGCTTCACCATATGAAGGGATTTGTTTTGGAAAATTCTACAGATCACCTATCGCTATCGCTAGAGTACTCATTCATTCAAAAGTAAGTGCTGAATTTCTTTTCTCTTTGTCAGAATTTGTTATTTGCTGCCAAATAACCTTTAGGGCTGCAATTTGGCTTCCTGTTATTCATGTTCTAATACACCAGTTTGGAAGCATGTGCATTGTACATTACGGGTGTTTCTTTGTATATAGTTATTTTGAATGATATATTTCATGAAAGAAATAAGTAGGGTAAAATATTTAAATATTTAAACTTGATGAAGGTATTGGTAATTGGTCATCTTTTCGGCAGACTTTAAGATTCCTTTTGGTTATACCCTCAAATTAAATTCACCATTGGATGGTGAAATAATAATTGTTTTGTACCCTTAGATTGTAATATTTTCAAAAATTCATAATCTGAATCACTAATCATCTCTTAGGGACAAAGATTGTGGGAATAATCGCCTGAAAGGACCATAGAATTTTCGTATCTCTTCAGATTTTGATTAATTTTAGTTTATCTTTCACCAGTTTTTTTTTTTTTTTTTGTGTTTCGCAACCATTTGTATTTTTTTTTGGATTGATATGCCAGGTGACCGATGGGTGTCTAATACTTTCCAAAATAACAACAGGCTGTCTAATATGAGAACCTTTTTATTTTATTTTATCATAAGGTTCAAAACATTTCGTTCTGCATTTGATGATATCGAGCTTTGCTACATTTACTTGTACAAAAAAAATTTTGTCCTTTTCTTTTTGACATCCCTCTCTTGCCCCTAGGAACTTAATTAAAGTTCACTTCCCTTTCATCATCCGTAATTTTCAGGTCACACTTGATGGAAGCGTTCTTGGAAAGTCTGGTAAAATTTCTGAATTCTCCAATCCAGGAGGAGCTTGGATTGCTTTGTGGTATTGAAACAGAGATACAAAAGCTTTCAAGCTTGCTATCAACAACCAAAGCAGTGATTGAAGATGCCGAGCAGAAGCAGTTTACTGACAAGGCAATTCAACTTTGGCTGCAGAAGCTCAATCTTATTGCTTATGAAGTCGATGACATATTAGATGATTATGCAACCGAAGTCTCGAGAGAACCGAAGTGCAACAACATATGTTGCAATGTATTCCATTGTCTTCCAGCAACATCAAACATATGGTTTCGGCACAGGCTTGGAGCAAGGATGAAGAAAATCATTGGAAAATTTGATGCAGTTGCTGATGAGAGAATAAAGCTTGGATTAAGTGATCAAAAGCGTGGGAGCAACCACTTTCTGGTTGATTCCACTGCAACACGTGAGACTGGTTCCTTGCTAAATGAACCTGAACAAGTCATTGGAAGGGACGAGGAAAAAGATAAGATTGTAGGAATATTGGTGAATCAAGTTAGCAATAACCAAAATGTATCGGTACTCCCTATAGTGGGTGTTGGAGGCCTTGGAAAGACAACACTTGCACAATTGGTCTTCCATGATAAGCGCGTAATTGAGCATTTTGAGCTAAAACTCTGGGTTTGGGTTTCAGAGGATTTTGATGTGAAGAGGATAATAAAAGCCTTAATTGAGTCTGCAAAAGGGACTTCTGCTGAAGCCCTAGGCTTGGATCCTCTCCAAAGAAATCTTCAAGAGCTGTTGAGAGGGAAAAGATACTTGGTTGTACTGGATGATGTCTGGAATGAGAATCGAGAGGAATGGGAGAACCTGAAATCTGTTCTGGAATGTGGATCAAGAGGTAGTTTTATTGTCACGACAACTCGTATGGAGAAGGTTGCCACAATAATGGGCACATTACAGACACATTATCTGTCGAGCTTGTCAGACAATCAGTGTTGGTCACTGTTTAGGCAACGGGCATTTGGTCGTCACGAGGCAGAAGAATTTCCTAACCTTATAGCCATTGGAAAAGAGATTGTGCAAAAATGTGGTGGTGTTCCACTGGCTGCAAAGGCTCTTGGAGGCTTTCTACGATTTAAGAGAGAAGAAACCGAATGGAACTTTTTGAAATGCAGTGAAATTTGGAACTTACCTCAAGAAACAACACATATCTTGCCTGCGTTGAGATTGAGCTACCTTAATCTTCCGGTAGAGTTGAGAGGTTGCTTTGCATATTGTGCAGTATTTCCCAAGGGCTCTGAAATTAAAAAGGAAGAGGTAATACATTTGTGGATGGCAAATGGATTAATTTCATCTAATGGAACGATGGAAGTGGAAGATGTTGGTGATGCTGTGCTGGCTGAACTTCATTACAGATCATTGTTCCAAGACGTGATGAAAGATAAGTTTGGCCGTGTTCTCACTTTTAAGATGCATGACCTTGTCCATGATCTGGCTCAATCCGTAATGAAGGCTAAACACGGTGGAACAGAGTCAAATAGAACCATGATGTTGTGTATGCCAAATGATCAGCTAACAATGGCTTTTCCTATTACAAGCACAGGCATTGACCAGTTTTCTTCTTTCTTGTCAAAATGTGGTTCCTTGAGGGCGCTCATTGTAAGGTCAATGTGGTTGGAAGGACACTTTACGAAGTTGCCACCTGCAGTAAGCAACCTGAAACATTTAAGGCATCTAAATCTTTCAGGATCTGACATTGTTGAACTACCCAATTCAATTTGTGACTTGTGGAATTTGCAAATTTTAAACCTAAATGATTGTGTTAAACTTCAAAGTCTACCCAAAGGCATGAGGTTCCTTAGAAATCTTAGACATCTTTGTCTACAGGACTGCTGGAGATTGACTCGCATGCCAAGTGGAATTGGGAGGTTGACTTGCCTTCGTACGTTGAGTATGGTCGTCCTGGGTGGTAAAAAAGGCTTCCGACCAAGTGAGTTGCGAGACTTAAATATACTTAGAGGAGAGCTATCAATTAAGCAGCTTGAGAGGATTGAAGACAAAAAGGATGCAGAGGAAGCTTGCTTAATTAAAAAACAGAGTCTCTGCGAGTTGTATTTGGAATGGGATTCCGAAAGAATGTTTCAACAATACAACGATGAGGAATTGCTCGAAGCCCTGAAACCCTGCCCCAACCTTCAATTTCTAAATATAGAAGGCTTCAAAGGTTCATCATTTCCATCTTGGATTTCAACTGTAACAAATGTTCATGTGTATGACAGTGCAGCGGAGTACATAGTTGGGGCCTAGGAGAGTACTGCAGCTGTTGTTGCAATGTCCCTATCGTTGAAACAACTGGACTTAATAAACATGCCCAACCTAAAAGGAATGTTAGGAAGAGAAGTCCAAGGTACTGCTAGTACTCTTTGGGTGTTCTCTAGACTTCAATCCTTGTTGTTTGTGAATTGCCCAATGTTGACATTGCCGTTGCCAACTATGTCTTCCCTAAAGAGGTTATACATCGACAGCTGCCCCAACATGGCATGGGCTTCAATCTCCAATCTCACTAGTCTCAATTCCTTTACAATTAGGTACATTAAAGGATTGAGTTGTTTTCCAGAAGAGATGCTACAAAATCTTAGTCTTCTTCAATCCCTAAAAATTTTGAAGATGAAGGATCTGCGAGCCTTACCCAGAAGCTTGGCTAGCCTCGCGGTCTTGAAGGTGTTGGACATCGAGGGATGTCCCAAGCTCAAGTCTCTGCCAGAAGAAGGATTGCGGGGCCTTGCTTCTTTGCATGAACTCCATATCAAGGAATGCTATAATTTGGTGAGCCTCTCAATGGGGACTAAGGCCCTCAAATCCTTGACTCATCTAAGCATCACATGGTCAAACGCAACAGCTCTGCCAGAGGAAGTCAAACATTTCCCTGCACTACAAGTACTGGATCTGCGACATTTCCCCAATCTAACTTCATTGCCAGACTGGTTTGGAGACCACCTCACTTCTCTTCAACACCTGACACTAGGAGTTTGTCCGAAGCTTGAAACACTTCCATCCAGCATTCAAATGATGATGACACTCCGAAGTTTGACTATACGTTACTGCTACCTACTGGGACTACGGTGTGAAAGGGGAGGAGAGGAATGGCACAAAATTAAGCACATCCCGTACCTGAAAATTGAGTAATACAATTATATATGGGTGGGTCTGCATATTCATGTATTACGTAATAAACTATTTGTGTACTAGTACCCAATTTATACCATACCCAGTTGATGCATAGGGAATGTATATAAATACAAAAAGAGTAAAAACTATGGAGCATGACCAGCTTCTTTAATGAAAAGTCAGAAGAGTATCATCATTTCAATACTTGGCAATTGATGATGGCATGTAAGCCGACAGTGCTGTCCGACAACAGAGCCTCAAGCTATCAGCATCAAAGATTCCAATTGCACCATCCAGAAATCCCGTGTAGACCAACAGGCCATCACAAGAGTATATTGCACTTGAAATGGAGGCAGAAAGTGCATCTCGTGGATAGCATAAACTGTTAAAATCATGACAAGAAGGAGGTACTCAGAGCAAAGACTTCAAAAAAACTTCTGAAGAGGAAGGGCTAACACTACTAGAAGACAACTCTATATAGCTTTATAACATGCCAGGGAACAAAATTATGCAAATTTTTGCTGCATGAAAGAGCTTTTGTATTTATCATGTAACGATCCACGGCACCAATCCCAATAATTTGGGAGAAAAAGGATGAGAAGATGCTATGCGAGCAGACATGGGAATGGAAGTTTGAAGGCCACTAAATGCCATTCACTGAACGAATCTAGAAAAATAAAATGGGAGATAAAGTTATTGTCTCTGTTCCCTCTTTCAACCTTCTCTTGGTCCTTGACTCCTTGGTAGAAACATAAACTTTTAGGGAAAGAAGGAGAATATCGCATCCACAGTTAACCCAAACACATGATGTATCATCCTTGAATTGTTGCAAAATTGATTTTCATAATGTCTTTCATCATTTATATGCAGCACTGAATGTTGGGAATTAAGATTGCATCAGTGTGAAGAAAGTCATATCAGAGGATGATCGAGAGACCAGAGAACTAAATCTCTCTGATTCTTAACACATAAATTAGAGGACGGTCTAAATAATGTTGGTGCCTTCATTATTTAGTAGAAAACATGTGAATCTGTAAATACATTTTAATAACTGCAAAATGGATATAAGATTGAAGATTCCCAGTGTTACATCATCTCACTAATCTTTTATTAGAAGCATAAAATAAAACCAGGAAAAACATGTACAGAATGGTCTGTTAACAAGTCATAGCTTAAGAACCTTGAATTTCTTTTGGAAAACATACTTTTTGATACCATGATACAAAACTTAAGGATGTCATTTACTTTGGAGGACATCTGGACAGAGATTTCACTAGTTAACATGATAATTTTGCATCTGATTTGGCGAATCCAAAATTTCTTATCTTTCATGCCAGGGAGAGGAATAAGGAAACTGGCTCAACATTAGGGATTTGATTAAAAAATTCTTAAAATGCCTAAGGCGAAATGGTATTGACCTAAGTTTCCTCAGGAAAAGATCGAATGAAAATGGACTAAAGTTGAATTAAAGAGTCCATGTATACCAGAGGCCATCACAGCAATATGTTGCACTTGCAATGCAGAGGAAGAAAGTGAGTCTTGTGGATTCCACTGCAATACTAGCTAGACATTCTAAATCCATGATTGAGAATAGGTAGAATAGACTAGAAAAATTTCTCAGCTTTATCTTAATTCACGATGGATGTAATTCATATAGCAATCATCTGTAACTTTATGCAAAATCACGATTTGCAGGTGAAATCACATGCTACATGGAGCATAATCTATATCCACTTGACAAACATTAATTAATTTCTTAGAGCTACTCTCATTTTTATTTTATTTTCTTTTCATCTGATGATATCCCTTATGAATCTATCTTGTTTGAAAAATAATTGAGAGAATTTGCTCTAATCAAAAGTGTTATGCTAATATTTTTTTTGTAAAAATTATTATACAAAAACACAGCAGTGGTACCATAAGTGCACAATAATATGTGCAAACTGCAACTAGAATACCATATAACTTGAATCAATATTGAAAGTAATCACCAAAAAATTTAAAAAAAATAAAAATCTAAATGATGGGCCTTGTATACCTGGACTTCCCAAGGCAACCAAGGTTTCTAGAAGACTTTGAGACCCATGATATGATTTGGATACATGGGCCTTTGTAGAGAACTTTTAGTGACATTTCTGGCCCATATGTCAATGCAGAACAATTAGAAGTGGACAAAAACAACCGTTAACTTGAAAATGCGCCATACCTAATTCAATCGGATCTGAAAATTAGGATATCCGATCTATATACTATTTGACCGGAGCAAAAGAGTGTCAAATACCCACTTAGATGCGGGATAGGGTAGGATCACATAAATTAAAAATCCACAGGTACCCAATCCCCCCTCCCCCCCCCAACACACACACACACACATATTATTTTTATACACATACCACAAAATAATATTTTTAAAGCTAAATAAGCAATTTCATTGAACAAATTATATTACAAATATGAGAGACTATAGTTTATTCACGAGATTTATTTGTAGAAATCATGATCCTATATTTTTTAGAAAAGAGTTTAATTAATGTGGAATATATATTTAAAAAAAGGTACTACTTATTTCAAAATTTCATTGATTTTGAATTCTTTTAATTTTTTCTTGTTTATGTATTTTCTTCGCATGTTTGTTTCTCGGTAGGAGACTTTTTATTAAATTTTAGGTGAATATATAAAATACAAAAATAAATTGAAAAAGTTTTTTTTAAAATTAAATGATAAGCAAGGCAGGACGGTACCCGTTAGGGCGGATAAGGGTCAGAAAACGGCTGACCTGCAAGGTGCAAATCGAGTGAGCCAATTGATACACGAGACAGATACCTGACCCGTGCCCGCCCCTCGAAACATCTTTCTAAACCAAATTAGTTGACCAAACAGCCCAATGCAAACTAGTGTTAATTAAGAGCAAATTACCCCGGGAGCCATTGAACTTTTAAATAATCAACTTTTGCCACTGAATTAAAAAAAAGTATAAATTTTGAATCATTCCGTCTGATTTCACCATTAACTCTACTAGATCTAACAATTAATAGTATGTGTCGTGAACAACGCAGATTCTAAGATTTGGCAGAGTTAATAGTAAAATTAGATGAAATTACCCAAAATTTACATTTTTTATAGTTCAATGGGTAAAAATATACTATTAATAGTTGAGTGGACAAATATTGACTATTTTAAAAATTTAGTGGCTATCCGAATAATTTGTTAGTTGATTAATGGTAGTCTTTTCGTTTAGACCAAGGAATTTAACAAAGGATTTCAAATTCATCTGAATTGTTCTAGTAGTTTAAATTGTTTAAGAAGTATTTAGATTTGTAATTCACCAATTATCAAAATACATTTTAAATACTAAAATAATTGATGATTTATAAATTGAAACATATTTTGAAAAATTTTCAAATCCTTCGTCAAATTGTTCAATCTAAATGCAGACTGAAATAGTTTGAAGTAATGAACTCACTACTAATATGAAGGGAGAAACCTTTCCTCATTGCAGCCATTCCCATCCACTTGCAGTCAATTTTAAGTAACAAATATCCACAATTAAGGCTAAAGATGAGATTATATATACATTTTCTTACTAAATTGAGTTAAGGGACCTAAGAATATTTTCCCTCAGTTGGACATCTAAATAAAAAAAAAAATTACATTTTCCTTCTACATGGATTGGGTACTAATTGATAACCGTTTGGCATAGATCTCCTAATGATTTACCTATATGTTTTATTAGTGTCTCCATTCTTTTGATTATGGATATTGATTATTAACAAAATTATAAAATAAGTTCCAAAAAATATTTTCTATTTTCATAGAAGTATATCTCATTTCTTTTTCAAAACTATATGCACAACAAATTTGTCATGGGACACCAGAGCGTTTTTCAAGTCCTCGCTACATTTATTTTGTCTCCATCCGTCGTATTATTGCGGGAAGACTCAGCGTCAACGTTGGTGGAGAAACAATGGGCATACTCGGTGTCATGTTCAGTGATTTTTTTTTTTTTGGTTTTGTTGGAAAAATAAATGTTTAGGTGGTTTTCGCTCAAGTTATCACTAATACTATGGATCCCGACATCCCCGATCAGTTACTGAACATCTATATATTGTACATTTTTCATTGTAAAATATGCAATCGAATATAATATCTTCATATAACTGTGATTTTAGTGCATAATCTACGAATTTTTTCCTTTACTGTTCTATCTTTTGCCCGTACTGACCTCGGGTCCTGACTGCTATTGTTCAACCTTCCCTCAAAATTAACTTCCAAGTTCCAGCAGGTGAAAAAATTTCTAAGATGGAATCTAATTTAGCTCCCCCACATTCAAAAGTTTATTACTACTACACACCCTGAGCCCTCAGGGGCTTGGTCTGGTGGTTGAGGGTGCTGAAGATGGGGCTTCAGGTCCCTGGTTCGAACCTTGGCCAAACAGTCCAATGCAAACTACCTCTGATTAATTGTAATTCTCTAACTCAAACAGTACGAACTAATCAACTCTGTACTAATATGAATGGAGAAACTTTTCGTCGTTGCAGTCAATTTTAAACAGCATAACTTTACAATTAAGGCTAAAGATTAGAGACTGAAAAAAGAAATAGTGGGCACACTTTGTGTCTTGTCCGTTAATTTTTTTTTTTTTTGGTCAAAAATGTTTAAATGGTTTTAACTCTAATAACCATCACAATTCAGGACACGTCCCAAAATCATACATTTAGGGAAGGCAGGTTTAAGGTGGAAGAATCCTCACTCGCCTCCCATCCCGCCCCGCCTCGACTCTCGCAGATGCACCTATCCTACCCCAATGCTTTTAGTTTTTGTTTAGTCTTATTTTTTCTATATACATAATACTAGTAATAATTTTATTGATCATTCTTTTTAATTTTTAGCAAAAAATTGAGCAATCACTGTGAAAAGTATGGATGTCCGGTTCTTTGAAGATGATGTCCGTGATGTTGAATTAGTGCTTATCGAGTTAGTTGTTGGAAAGGAACACAGCGAAATGATTGATTTTTTGGAAGCTTTCAAAGGGACATGGTTGAATGTTATCGATCAAGTTCTGTTTTGGAACTCAGAACAATGTGACTCAAATGAGATTAAGCAAGCATTTGAGATGAGATCCATAAGTTTGTTAGAGTTTTAGTTAACTGCATTTGATTTGATCCGAGAAGAAGGTCATCCATGCTATAAGTGTACAAAATGTTGAGCTAAAGATGTGTACTCGCAAATGATTCATGACTAGTGGAAATTTGAATTTGCCTCTACTAGCATGGATGATTTTTCTTTTTGTTGATCTTTAGAATAGTGTTTCCAAATCCACTAATCAACTAAGATGTACTTGTGAACTGTAATAACTGGGATACTTATAACGTTCAGATATAAGAATACCATTTATAGTACTTATTTCATATTATACATATATAAGTATATATTATACAATATTAAATACCCCCCACAGCCCAATTGCTTCCATGGATACCTGTCTTCATTGCCATCCTACATAAGTCATTTATTGCATATTTACAGATTACCTACAGTATTTTGATTTTTGACAAAATGAATTTTTTGAAAATCTCTATATTCATAATGATGCCTTTTCTTTTCTTAAACTTGATGAATCCTCTCCAGCCTAAAACTCCCCTAAGGTTTCTCTTAAACTTGATTAATAGAATTTTGGGTTTATATTGTTACATGAACAGTAAAAGTAAGAGAGGTAAGTTTAATTTGATAAACTTGAGGGGAGCATTCTGCAATTATTAGAAACTCTAGGGGAGGTTTCTGAAATTAACCCTTTTTTGGGGCAACTTCTAATATACCAATTAAACTAGCGACTGATTGTTTGATTCCATGAAGTTGCCAACAAGTTTTGCTACTTGAGCCTATCCTTGCACTTGCAGTGAATCAGAGAACTGCTGAACGAGTAGAAGACAATGGAATGCCTTTCTTCCTTCTCTGGGCTCTCACATTTCCGGAAATAGAAATTCGATATGCAAAGCAACACTTCTGCAAATTCTATTGCCATTCTGACTCTTCATTTCGTCTTTACAGTATTCACGGGGCTTTGGTACTGGAGTCAAAGTAACATAGTACAAAACAATTATTTTCATAAAAGATAAAATTAGAAAAGTTATTCCCTGTTCCCGCCCGCCGCACCCCGCCCCCAACAACCCACCCCGAACCAAAAAAAAAAAAAAGGCACAGCAATAATTTGGGAAATTTAGGGAAACATTTGTCTTGACCACTGACATCAATAATTTGGGAACAGAAGAAGAAAAGCATATTATGGTAATTCTCCTGCTCTCACAACAGTCCTGACATTAAGTAAGAATATAACATAACAACAATAAAATGGCACAAATCTTGTCAGACATCAAAGGAGTAAGAATTTAACACAACAACAAAACGGCACAAATATTGTCACACATCAAAGCACACGAAAGGACAGAGAAAAAAAACATTGAATGGAAACGTGGCAACCCTCTGCAAATTACAATAATATGAACGCTAGTTTTGAGTAGGCAAGGCAACAAGAGCATTCACTTGAATGTAATTGTTCTCAATTATTTCAGCATTGCAATTATTGCGGATGGATCTTCTTTCATCAGAGCACTGAACTTTGCCCAAAACAATTATGAACAGTAATTTGATTAGAGGTGACTATTAAAACCAGTCTAAATAGAAAAGAAAATAATGATTAAAGAGAAAAACTGACACTCTAAAAGGGCTAAGGAAGTACTTCAGCAAGACTAGGCTTCATTTGGGAGTGGAGGATTTGGACAGAAAAGAAAGGGAAAGAAGAGAAAGTTAGCTTTTCTTTCATTTGTTAGTTTTTAGTAGGAAAGAAAAGAAGGGAAATGGAATGATTTAAGAGGATGAATAGTATGCAAAATTTTTCCTTCCAAATTGGAGAGAAATGAAGAGAAAGTTGGGAGAAACTTATGAAAGTTTTTTAAAATACCCATTTTATCCTTAAAAATGTCTTGAATAAATATTTAATGACTTTCATATCCAAAATCATTCCACTAATTCTCAAAACTCCCAAACAACATAACAATCCCTTCTCTTCTCTTCTCTTCTCTCATAACTTAAGTTTTCCCTTCTTTTCTTTTCTATCCTAAACTCCCAAACTTAGCCTAGAGCAAGAATAGCCAATGTCTCTTCTGCGCAAATTATTTAAATATTAATCCTATAAAATTCAGGAATAGGTTTTACAAATGTGTAGGGAGAGAAAAGAGAGAGAAAACAGGACGAGATGTGTAGGGTGGCAGGGATGAGGACAAGTGAAAGGGTGGGATAATGGGTGGCAGGGATAGAGGGGAGGGTGGCTGAGAGGTGGTGTAGCCGCGTAGATGGATGGAGAGAAGAAGGAAATTGCGGGGAGGGGACAAGGATGTGTCGGTTGGAAAAAGGTACAATTTGCAACAAAGAAGTTGTGTGTTAATTATTGGGTTAAAAAACAAAAAAAAACCCTGTGATATATCTAATACACAGAAAAATTTCCTATAGTATCAAAATATACAAAACGACACCTCATATTTTGAATTAAATTATAAACTAACAGAATTCGTTAAATTTAATGAAAATGATAGTCTCGACCGTTAAATTTACTGGATTCTGTTAAGTTTTCTGTTAAATTTACCGGATTCCGTTAAGTTTTACGAATTCTGTTACTTTATAATTTAATTCAAAATATGAGGTGTTGTTTTGTATGTTTTAAAATCACGTGGGACTTTTCTGTGTATTAGGTATACCACATGAGGGTTTTTTTTTGTTTTTAACCCTTAATTATTTTTTAACATTTTTGTCCTTGAAAACCTACATTAGCAAATGCTGTGCTTATTTTCGATTATCAAAAGAGTTGAACTCACCAAAATTAACTTGAAAGAACAAATTAGTGAGCCTTTTGGCCCAAAAAAAAATTTAGCGGCAATCGATGCAATTTTAAATGGTTTGGTGACATTTTTGGCCATTTACTTTCTAATGTATTAGTCGCTTAAACTTATTAATCTTATGTACCAAGTTTGGTGGAAATTCATGCAGCTTTTCTAATTCGGATTCATTTATTGATCATTGTTTGCAAGACTATACAATTAGCTTTTTCTGTTAGTTGCTTGTTGAAGCCGTGGCATAGGTGGATGTACTTATTTGGATGAGGGCTTTGTAGCGATAGATGTTTTCATCTCCTTTTTCAGTCTAGATCAGCCGTCCAAGAACTCTTTACTTCTCTCATCGAATAGTCGCTGGCTAAGGAAAGAGCAACAAGTTTTCAACAAGTGATTACTTTCCCGATGGACTGAATTTTAACTTTTAAGAAAGCCACTTTTCAAGATGAGTGAAATCGAAACTTTGAATTAATGAAAAAATCATACAAGTGCTGTTGCATCATGTTCCATGGAAGTCCTTTTTAAGTCTATGCTGAAGTGAAATGTGCATATCTGTAATGAGCGTGTTTGAATAGAGTATTATTTAAAATAAAAGTAATGTGATATTTATAAAATAAAAAAGATTTGTTTCGATGTTATGAAACAACTAAAAGTGTGGATGTCTCTTTGTATTCCCAAGAGGATTAATTCATGATTTATGGCTGCATTATGTATAGAAGTTACAATCCATAAATCTATTCATGTAGTGGAGAAACCGTTTCATAAGTTTCTTCATATTCTTGTAGTAGTGGGTGTTTAATAGGATTTATGTATCTTTGATCTTGCAGTACCCATATATAAAGATACATTGACACCCTTTATGAGTACTTTTGTATTTTGTTGGAATACAAGAATACCATTCTCCATTGCTCTACTTTTCTTCTAATATCTCCATTCATATTATAGTAGTTTATTTTGTTTTACAACATGTTATCAGCACGAGTCTCTACTTTTGAGCAAAAGGTGAAAACGGAGGCTTTACCTTGAGTAAAAGTGAAACACGAGATTCTGCCCATGTTTTTTTTCGCCAACATCTGTCTATTTATTGAGGTAAATTTCTAACCTATAAATGTATTTCAATTTATTATGGTTAACCTTTGAATGATTGCAAAATACAAGTGTCTACTACTGAGCAACTACTAAACAAGAACATATACTCTTTGACATCTTTGAGGTAATATTTCATCTTTTAATTCTACTTATTTATCTTTAAAATTATTTGATATAAATACTTATATTCTGATGCATTGAGTTTTGGAGATGCTGTTATAAAAAATCAATTATACTTGAGAATCCACTTGTTCTTTGAAATACTTAAAGAAAAAGATGGTCATTATTTCAAAACCTGGTGTGATAAATTTACTTATGATTGCAAGTACATAATTTTGCTATGTTTAGAATTATTTCTTAGTTGAAAATAATATTCTCTACATATTTCTCAAATATGCTCTTGTAGTAGCAATATTGAGAGAAAATTTGAAAAGTATTTTGTACTTATTGCATACTAGTTCTAGTCCATTCCCAGAAGTGAATGCGACTAAATTTCAATTTATTAGTTATGGTTGCTGCCATGACTATAATTTTGGTAAATATATATTTTACCATGACAAGAGAAAAAATTACCACTTGAAGTAGGATAATAATGATGAGGACAAGAAAGTAAGAATCCTGAAGATAAATGTCCCGAAGTACATTTGACGAATCAAAATTATAATATCATTTTCACATGGCCAATTTCTTTAAACAACGTGAAGGTGTATGATGATTGATTTAATTAACTTTTCTTCCTGAAGAAGAAATGGATGTTAAATATTTGAGATCAAAGGATTATGGTAATGATATTTGTCCCATAAGAATTATGGTGACAATGATATGTGTTGCATTAATAAGTGCTACTATATACAATATATTCCAATGAGAGAGACAAACACAATCAGTTGTAGTGTTTAAGTGATTGAAAACTCCAGGAGAGCCACTACTATATTTCTCCCTGTAGGAGAAAAGTTTATCATAAATAAAGCACTACTTTTTACCATGTCTCGAAAAAATTATTGAATTTGAATATCCGTCGAAATGGATATCAAATTGAGACACTAAATGAAACAATGATAAAGATCATGTTTAGAAATCAAATGAGATAAAGGTTAATTATATCATAATAATCATTCGAGAGAGAAATGGTTATCGATATAGTTGTCTTCATTTTCATTTGATTTATAATTATCACCTGCAGTAAACCAGAAGTTTACTGATCCCAATGGATATATGATTTGACAAAAGTGAGAATATTTGAGAGCCGACAAGTATTTTTACATACCCCCTTTATATTATATATGGCTCTAAAAGAAATTTAAAATTTATGTTGGGTATGAATCACCTTTCACGAATAAATATCATAAAATATTGATGGGTGATCTATTGAATGATTTATTTATTCTGATGAGTTACGATTCCCGACATTAGGGGGAGGAAAAGATCAACCGAAAGGAAATCAAAAAATTGGATTTCCTCGATCCTCATACAAAATAACGTGAACTAGAAGTTCAAGAGATTATTCATTTGCAGAAAGTTGCAAACCAATTATCAGTTATATTTATCGACTCCAGAAGAGTCATTAAATCAACTATTCTTGTAGAAAATACTCTGGTTAAAATTGATGTCCCTGAAGGACATGCACAAGTGCTACAAATAAATTTAAAGCTGGCCTACCTAAATAAGGTATAAATTGATTTCGATTAACTCCGGAGATTAAATAAATGTCATGACAAAATTCAACCTCTTGAAGAGGTCGCTCCCGAAGAGCCAACTCCTGAAGAGAATGAAATCATAGAAAATTTAATTATAACCTAATAAAATGTAGCACTTGATATTATAGAAGTTGATGAGAATTATGAATCTAAATTGATTGATGAATGTCGGTATAGAAATGATCGGCTAAAATGGAAAGATGTGATCCAATCTGAATTAGACTCACTGGTTAAAAGAAAAGTTTTGGACTTGTAGTCCAAACACCTGAAGGTGTAAAGCCAGTAGGATATAAATGAGTATTTGTGATAAAGAGAAATGAGAAAAAAGAAATTGTGAAGTATAAAGCAAGACTTGTAGCCCAAGAATTTTCACAAAGGTCTGGATTTGATTATGATAAAACATATTCACCTGTAGTGGATGCTATCACATTTAGATATCTTATGAGTTTTGCAGTACATGAAAAATTAGATATGCATCTAATGGACGTCGTTACTGCATATTTATATGGAAATCTTGAAAATAATATTTATATAAGAATTCCCGAAGGATTCAATATGCCTAAAGCATACAAATCAAATTTTAAAGATATTTATTCTATTAAATTACAAAGGTCTTTGTATGGATTCAAACAATCTGGACATATGTGGTATAACCACTTTAATAAATGTTTAGCTAAAGAAGGTTATACAAATGATTCAATATGTCCATGAGTTTTTATCAAGAAAAATGGATCAAATTTTGTGATCATTGCTATATATATTGATGATTTAAATCTGATTGGAACTCCTAAAGAGATTCAAAATAATGTTGAATATTTGAAGAAGGAATTTGATATCAAAGATTTTGGAAAAATAAAATTCCTTGATTTACAAATTGAACATTTGAAGAGTGGAATTTTTGTCCACCAAACTGCATATACCCAGAAGGTATTAAAGCGGTTTTATATGGATAAGGTACATACATTAAGTACTCCAATGGTTGTCAGATCATTAGATCCTAATAAGGATCCTTTTAGATCGCGAGAGGAAGATAAAGAGATACTTGGTCCTGAAGTACCATATCTCAGTGCAATTGGCGAAGAATAATAGAATGCGACGATTAAAAGATCTCAAATAATGTTTGCATCTGGAGGAGAAATTAGTACACAAGAATAGTGTACTCTTTTTCCTTCACTAGGGTTTTTGTCCCGATGGGTTTTTCCTTAGTAAGGTTTTAACGAGACATATTCTTTGTGTAATGGACATCCAAGGGGAAGTGTTATGAAACAACTAAAAATGTGGATGTCTCTTTGTATTCCCAAGAGGATTAATTCATGATTTATGACTACATTATGTATAGAAGTTACAATTCATAAATCTATTTATGTAGTGGAGAAACCGTTTCATAAGTTTCTTCATATTCTTGTAGTAGTGGGTGTTTAATAGGATTTATGTACTTTTGATCTTGTAGTACCTATATATAGAGGTACATTGACACCCTTTATGAGTACTTTTGTATTTTGTTGGAATAAAAGAATACCATTCTCTATTGCTCTACTTTTCCTCTAATATCTCCATTCATACTATAGTAGTTTATTTTGTTTTACAACATTCGATAGATTATTATTTGAGATAAAAGAAATGTGATATTTGTGAGATAAAAATCAAATAAATATATGGTTAAAAATATAAAATACGTATTTATGGTGCAAGTAACATGATAATTAAAAAAATTGGGTATTCAAAACAAAGGAAATGGACCCACTATCAAATAATTACTAGAAAAGCGAACTCAAAAAAATCATAATCATTGAGTAATTTCTAAAAAATTAATAAACCAAACTCAATTGTACATTCCACACTATTGCAAATAAAATCTGTTCACATTGATCCGTAACTACAGCTAATCAAAACCATTTTTGATAGATTCCGAGCACAATGAAAGCTAGCATAATAAGCACTGGCAGCCAAGTCCTGTACTACATCATTAGCCAAACCCTGTTCAGCTGGTCACGCTGCGAAGCCATCAACAGTTGATTGTGGAAGAGCACTGCAATGCCAACATCAGTTCGTCTCCACCTTCGCCTTCCATGATGGTCACAAATAAAGGAAAAAACAATTGATTAATGAGGAAACCATTGGATGACAAACTTACTTAAATGGAATGAGAAATGAAAGGTAACCTGCACATAGAAAATACCTTTACGATGTACTATTTCACCACAAGGCCTGTCACTTTACTTACCAAAGGTATGCCTTTGCCCAACAAAAATCAAAGTAAGAAGCAAGACATGCAAGTAGAACTTCAACCAATATATCAAAGAGTATCATCAATCTTTACTTTTTCCTGTAAATCAGAATTTGTCCATCCAAAATTGTTCAGGAATTTGAAACACCCAACAAAAGTGTTAATTTGCAATTTTGAATTCCACATAACCTAATAACTTTGAGAAACTGTTGATATTTGATTGGAATAAAAATTTGGTAACTTGATTCAAGGAAAAATTTCTATATGCCGCTGCAAGGTCGAACTATCCAACTCAGGTAATTAATGTAAAAACTGTGAATCTTTTCAATTGTTGGCATATATTCTAAGCCTTCTTGACATAGAAAGCAAAGGCGAAGCGCTTGTAATGATTAACAACAACCAATAACCAATATTGTTGGACGTAAAAATATATTTTGGAGTGGCTTATATACTAAGAGTGAAAGGAAACTTATACTATTAATCGGCTCATTAATATTTTACCAAGTCCATAAGGCTGTACTCAGGGCTTGCATAAGAAAGTGCTTTTGCCCTCTAAACCCTATAATAGGCATTGCTTCATCTAGGCAAGGGAAAGGAAAAGCTGAGATCCAAACTGAGGGAGCTGGGAGTGTGTGTGTGTGTATATATATATATATATATATATATATATATATATATATATATTATATGTATATATATTTTGAGTGGTTTAGGGTATGATCTGAAATTGGTGGCATATTTAAATCTTACCATTTGTCAAAAAAAGAAAAACATACAAATATTTTCTAGGACTTTAAATCTTTGATTTTATTGTAAACATGATGTCAATCTTTCAAATATAAGATAAAGTTACCTCAAAACTTCAACCTCAACATAAGGTGCTTGCTATAAGAGTACATCAACAATTTTTTCTGGAACTACTTGATCGACCGCACAAATGATTGATGGTGTAGATCGATTTAATTTTACTTTCAATCAACAGATTTTGAATGCATATATTCAGATGTGAAATATAACTTTGAATGAAATTACAAACTTATTGAGTTTTGTGCTGCAAAAAATTTGGGAAAGTGATTAACCGCTTCCCTCGGTCCTCTTCGCATTGATTGAAAATTGGGAAAATTTGAAATTGGAATAGATTCTAAAAGGGAAATTTGCCAAATTGGTCCCTACCATTTACAAAAAAAAAAGCCTTTTTTAGTCGCTAATATTTAAAATCAGCCAGAATAGTCCCAAACATATAAATTATGATCCATTTTGGTCCTAATGCTCGTATTTGCTCATTTTCTGACTGAAAATAGCACGTCTCTCTCACGTAAATATATTTTTAAGGGTAAAATCAAAAAATACACTTAATTTCCCTCCTAAAGCAAAAATACACGAACCACCATCCGCTTTTCACCTTTCCCCCTCAAATTATAGCCACAAGAAACGCCCTAATTGCCGGTATCCCCTAATTAACAAGCATAACCTGAGAAATCTCCCTTCTAAAACCTAGCCGTACCTACCATCTCCAATTGTTCAATCTGGGGATAGCCAAAAAGGAGAACAATTAGCAGAACCATGTTTAGAATGGGAAAAGTTTCTCCAAAGGACAGGGAAACTAAGACTGGGAAGCAGAAAAGACAACTAAGAAGTTCAAGCAACAAGTATCTTAGACTGAGGGCTCTTGCCCAGCTTCGATACAACAAAGCATCTGCTGCTAAATCTTGTACAGATCTTGGGAAGAAAAGGGTCAGTCTAGTGGATGCAGACAAGAAAAAGAATGATGTTATACTTGAAAATAAGATTATCAACAAAAGCCCCACAATTTTATCACCTGTAAAATTTGGGTTTGGTTCTGCTATGTAGAAGAGCCCCACCATTTTATCGCCCATACGATCTGGGATTAGTCCTCTTTTTGGGGCCATTGATAGTTTTAAGCAGAATAATTTGCAGAAAACACCAAAAACACCACGTGCTGAAGAGTGAAGAGTGCAAGTCTGAGTCCAGGATTGGGTCTCTCCTCATGGATTTACTGGTATTTACTATCTGCATGACTTTCTTGATTATTGACTCCTCACTAGTGTCCTCAACTTTGAGTTCCACCAGTTTGTTACAAAGATCTTATCAAACTACTTTAAATTCGTTATTGGTTGATATTCTTAGATCGCAAAAGCTCTTTACACGGGAGATTCCTTAGGTTATAGCACGACACGTGGGTATTGTTCTGAAATAGGAGATTCCTCAGGTTATGCCTGTTAATTAGGGGATTTGAGGGGGAAAGGTGAAAAGAGGATGGTGGTTCCGTGTATTTTTGCTTTAGGAGGGAAATTAAGTGTGTTTTCTAGTTTTACCCTTAAAAATATACTCACGTGAGAGAGATGTGATATTTTCAGTCGAAAAATGAGCAAATACGAGCATTATGATCCAAAATGGATCATAATTTATATGTTTGGGATTATTCTGGCTGATTTTAAATGTTAGGGACTAAAAATTTTTTTTTCTAAATATTAGGGACCAATTTGACAAATTTCCCATTCTAGAATACTGTCTAGTGTTTACATTTTCCTTTTGGGTATTTCGCCATTTTCATCCCTAAACTTTTACACTAAAATCAATTTCGTCTTTTATGATTTTTTTTAGCCAATTTAGTCCTCCGACTATTTTGAAGTCTCCAATGTAGGACTTTTGCAGCGCGACACCACATTTTGCATATTCCATACAACCGGTGATGGGTATATCTGTCCTTGTAAATTAGATTCTTCAATTTAGACAGACCTTTGACCATGGATCTTCTTCTCCTATAGAAATCTCATCCCATTCACCAGAAATTCGCCCAAAGTCTCTCTCACACACACTCAAATCATGAAACAAAATTCACAAGAAAAAAATAAAATATCAAGAACCATGAGGAAAGTGATGCAAAATTTAAAGGAGAAATGGCTCTCAAGCATACTCTTAGGTCTACTCATAAACTCATTTCATTTGGGCATTTTGCCAAACAGATTAAGGTCATCACAAAAATTGAATATTTAGTATGAAATTTGACTATGGCTGAGTCAAAAAATATCTCTTTAGTGTCTGTCAAGCAACAAAGAAACCTCATTAAGTGGCACAAAGAAGGACTCGACTCTGTCATTCAAAATCTCTTCAGTGTTCATGTAGAAAGAAACATTGGAAGCATATTCTATTTTCACCACAATTATAATATTTAGAATCAATCAGACTTTGATTAAGCAATGTAAGCTAGTTTCCAAGTGATGAATTGTTAACATCCTTTTGTCATCACCACAAAATAGAAAACCATTTCCAGATTTCTTGACCATGTTTCCCCTACCCTTCTGCCCCTGTATAAAGTTACAGGTTGTGTTATAATTTGCGGAAATGGCTAAGTGTGTGTCTCCAAAAGAGGAGACAAACAGGTTCAGAGATCGTAGAAATCAACTCCTTATAAACAAATTGAAGACAAACCTCTTAATCTATCTGCAACACTCCCATTTGGCATGTAAGGATAAACAAGCAACCTCTCTTCAGGTGTCATGCAGAAGCCATATAACCGAAGAAGGTTCCGGTGTACAGCATGACCGATCATCTTAACTTCAGTTTGAAACTGTACCTCCCCCGTGAAATTAGGATCTCGCAATCTTTTAACTGCCACGACTGTCCTATTTGGGAGATATCCTTTATAGACAACTCCAAAACCACCTTGACCGAGTATGTTTTTAGAGCTGAAATTGTTTGTTGCAATTTGTAGTTCATGGAATGTAAATCTTTTCAAGTGACCAATGTCAAACTCAAAATCTTGCTGCAATTGGTGGTGTCTTTGCTAGCAACCATGAATGGAGGATCGAAGAATTAGAACCAAACAAAATGAGTATGCCAGTGAGGAGATCTAAAATTGTATATGAGAGAGATTTCTCCTTCAAAATTTGCTTCAATTTTCCTTTTGGTTCTTGGTTTTCTATTTTTTTTCTCATGGATTTTGTTTCTCAATTTGAGTGTGTGAAAAAGAGTTTGTGCAAGTTTTCAATAAATCCAGATGAAATTTTCAGTGAAATTCATCGAAGAAGAAGATCCATGGTCAAAGGTCTGTCTAAATGGAAGAATCTAATTTAAAAGGACAGATATACCCATTACCGGTAGTACAAAATATGTAAAATGTTGTGTCACCGCCACAGAAGTCCTACATTGAAGACTTCAAAATAGTCAGAGGACTAAATTGGCTAAAAAACATCATAAAGGATGAAATTGATTTTAGTGTAAAAGTTTAAGGACGACAGTAGCGAAATTCCCTTTCCTTTTTCTTTGCGTTTTTTGGGCTCTTTAACATGACGATAGCCGGAGGATCTATGGCGGTTTCTTCTTCCTATTCCTTGGATTGCCCTGTCTCTTGGTTCGTAGACATGACCAAAATTACAGCTGCCGTGGATGATTTTCTCCCACTACAGCCGGAGGTGGACAAGTCAAGATCTCAATTGGAAGCAAATATATATATATATATATATATATGGACACACACACACAAGTGTTAGAGAGCCAAATGCTTAATTATCTAAACATGGTTACGTATTGAAATGAAGAGTTGAGCTATATCATCATATACTGAAATATTTAATTAGGTCATCCATTATGCTTCTTATTCAATCTAAGATTTTAATTACTCAACAAGGTCTATGGTTCCTTTAGGTAATAAAGAAAGCAAGCTTTTTGTTTTTTCCTTTCTGGTGCTAAACAGATAATGTCCGTAAAAATGCGGTTTCACATCCATCTGTACTTGATATATAAAGCTTGGCAATAATTATTGTTTTTTGACAAGTATTGATAAAATAGAATCTTTATATCAAGGATTTTTTTTTTGTCTTTGTTCTTTCTTGTAGTACTTCTTTAGCCAATAATTAACAATACAGATACAGTTGACATCAACACGGATTTTAAAACGTTAAGCTATAGAAAGTAATATATTCTTGTTTTAACTAATATTTGCTAGCTACTCTTTATCCATAACAATTCTTCTCTGCAAAAAAACTCTTCCTATATGTGTAGATTTCTCCTACCAAAGTATTGAGGTACAACACCCAAGGATTGTAAGGTTGTAGAGATGATGGTTATGATAAAAAGCATTAACTTGGCTTTAATTCCAATTATGTTCTCTCACTTTTTATAAGGCTAACCTAATTGCTTCTGCTGTATGTTCCTCCCCTGAGTCTTTCATGGACAAACAAATAAGGGTATTTCCTTCACCCGAGTCTTTTAGGCGTAAGGAACCCATTATACAAGAAATGTATCTGAGTTCATCATGGAACGGGATAAGGAGGTTTTACAAAAAAAAATTTCTTTCTTTTTACTATAAAAGCAAAATATAGGTCCAATTTTGTGAGCAAATGCTTAATTTCACTTCAAAATATTATTCTTCAAATTGATATAGTTCTAGCATCTTGCATGGAACGTCTGCTAACATATTAGTATATAGATTTGCAATTGTTATTTGTGTGGTTAACTGTTATAGATATAGTTATATATATATATACATATGTGTATATATCATTCAATTATTAGTATAGAAGTAGGCGGACAACATTCAGTAAACTTATTGTAATGTGCCAAACACCAATTCAAGGGGAAAAAAATCCAAATCATGGCAATTGCCAATAGAACATCAATGACATGCCACTAAAATCAAATAAGCCACTGGTATAACTGATATATCATTAAGAAAATCATGTATGTGTAAGACTTGCCTCCAATTATGACCTACATAATTGATTGTAGAGTGATTGATATCATAATTAATTGATTGACATTTTGTCAATAATTAATTAGCATCTCCCATTAACTAATGATTGGTAATTGATATCCTGATTAATTGATTGATATTTTGTCAATAATTAATTAGTATCTCCCATTTGTTAATTATTAATTGATATCTTATTCAATCAGTTAACCAATCAAATCAATCAAGTAGATTGAAAATGTTATTTTCAGTTATGAATTTTGGCAAGATTTTCTTGATGGAAGGAAACTCTAGAGATTTTTGTATTTGTTAGGAAGGGTCCCTAACCTAATTTATAAATAGTCTGTGGTATTCTATCAATTGTACATTTTTTGGGTTAGGTATAGGTTAGAAGATCCTTACTCTAAATTCTTGACGAGTACGGGGTATACATATAATAATTAAATTTATCAATAGTCAAGTTTAATATTTATAAATTCTAAATACCCCACATGCGATTTTTTTGCAAGTATACAGGTCGTGAACGAGTATAGGGTATTAAGAGTTGAATCCATAGGGAAAATTTTCAATTATCAGTGATTTTCGAACTCCTTTATTATCTAGACTACCGTAAACGTAAAAGTAATAAAAATAACACTAAAAAACTCCTAGAGATATGGAATTCCTTACTACTCTTGCAAATGAGATTACCAATTAACTGAATGCTATTATCTTAGTTAGTTATGGCGTAAATTTCTTGTGTATGTGAATCCTACTCTCATAGTGAATCAACTATACTTGTAATTAAGTCATACCTACTCTCGTGGTTATGACTTAACTACAAGCTCATTTTTTTGATGAAATTACATGAAACAAGTCATTAAAGTCAGATAGGTGCACCTCTACTCTCATAAGTGTACTCCCTAGGTTTATTACTTTCTTGAACTAGTGTTGATAGGGTGTGAAATTGTCATTTAATTTATAATTATTTTTCCTTTTATTCTAGCCAAATATTGTATTAATTGATCGATTCTACTTATATTTGGTATTTGGTGCCAATTGTAGGAAGGTGGAGCAAAAAGTAATAAAAGAGGTGATTTTTCAAGAGTTTCCCAATCCAAGTCAAATTCCAAGTTTTATAACTGCTAGAACTTCCCTATTTGTATTGGACAGTATTTCCGATTAGTGAGGAATAGATTGAGTGATAATGGGAAAACCATTCATTCATTAGTTAACTTATTCCTAGAAAATAGGGATTTGGCAGGAAGGGGATTCGGTGAAGATTTGGTCGGCAAGGCCACATAACAAAAGAAAGGGTCGGATCCCGCAGGATGGATACCAAGAGGAGAGCCACAGGACTCTTTCTTTGAGTCTTTTGTTTTTCTCTAGTATTTATCTTAGCAAGGACTTATGCTGCTGGCTTGGGCAAAATGGTGTGAATTGCTTCAATTGGCCATGCGCAACTAAGTTTCTTTTCTAGTCAAGGGTTAATTTGAAGATGCGGTTCCAAACATTTGTGAGATCGAATTATTTTACTTATTTCTTTTATTCATTGGTATTTATATGTTTTCTGATTTAATTTCTTATGATTGTTATGTTATTTAAATGTCAAGGGCCTAATATTCGAATTAGCCTAATAATCTACTGTCGGATTAATTGATTGAATCCGTAATTGTTCAATTGATTAATACCAGTGGTGACTAGCGTGATTGGTTTCATGTTAGGGAAACGTATGATCTAATTTAAACGAACCCTCGTAGCGTGTTTGGTAGTTAGGGTTGGACTTTTCTAATTCTTATTGCAATCAAGAAATTAAATCCTATGATCGTATCAAGGGTAATTCTTGGTTAGGAAATTAGATAATGGTCGTACCTTGACTATCGAAAAAGTAAAGAAAGATTGGTTGTTTATCGTGTGTATGACAACTATAACCAATTCATTAATGAGTAATTGAATTATCTATGTATCGATGATCAGTTGAATAGACCGTGTCTGAGAAATTGCACCTTTGGCTAGAGTCGTATTGATTATTGATTAATTCATGTTTATTTCTATTAGTTGTTTCATTAGTTGATTAATTAGTTATTTTATATTTTCCAAAAACCCCCCATGCTCTGAACTCTAAAAGAAACGAATTATTCCCAATCCCTGTAGATTCGACCTTACTTGCCACTGTCTACTAGTTAGTAATTTTGTCAGTTAGTCAATTCTGGTATATCAGATTAAGCAAACTCTTCGGAGCTAGGGTAAAGCAAGTAACCCATTGCACATCCAAAGTCTCTGCTCCAGTATCTGGAATTGATTGTTGATTGCTTTTGGTGGTAGTTAAGTTTTTATTATTGCATAGGCTTGATAACCTGTCAAGTGTTAAATTTCAATTCTCATTGCAAACTTAAGACCTTTAGATAATCACAATTAATGGTCGGTTAATCATGATTGGATGAACAAAAGTGATAAATAACTTGCTCAAAATAATATCATTAAATAACCAAGTAAACATCATTAACAAGATATAGCAAGTTTATCCATAACTTTAACCATAAACTTTAACTAAATATAAAGAACAAGAAAGAAAAGACCATATTTTGTATTATAACTAAATATAAGATTCAAATACAACAGTTAAAGAGTTGAAGAGATGGAACCCCTTGTCACACGTGAGCAATATCTTCTCCATCTTCAAACCTCAATCCTCATCCTTGTTTAGCATGATACAAAATAGGATAAAACTATACTAACCTACCTATACTAATGAATTAAGAAAAACTAGTGAATATTACATTTTTGGTGAGTTTCTCTAACCTTCCAAAGTTATGAAAATGGTCTCCAAAGGCTGCTATTTATAGAGAATTCAAGAGCCAAATGAGTTATTTCTAGTTGTCATTTTGACTCTTGAAACTCCTATGAATTGTTTCTCGAACTTTTCAACCTTTTCTTGATCAAATATAGCCGAAATTGTTAGCTAGAATTGAATTGAAAAAGTTATGTGAAAGCAGAGCAAGTTGATGAGCAAGTTGCAGAAAATAAAAGAGAATATGCGACTTCTACTCGCGTATTGGCAACTCACATTTTCACTTCTACACTATTTCCACTGTTAATTTTTTCAATGATGGAGGCCGAACAAGCCCTTGTGTAAAACATAAAAATTGTAATCCTTTGAGTATCTTTCCAATGGCTTAAGAATCATCTAATTTGGAGATCTGTGAACCGAGATATGACCAAAATACCATCGACTGGTCAGAGCTCTGTTTTAACTTTTGACAACAGAATTGTACTTCTGTATTTCGACTTTTTTGACAATGAAAAAAAAAATTGATCAGGATTTTGATGTCTCCATACCGAATGTAGATCTATTTCTTTGATTCAAAATGGTTCAAGAATCACCTCAATCCAATACTTTTAGCTCAAGATACAATCAAAATACGAAAATGTATTAAAGTTGTGAAACTTGCTTTTTTTGTTCTTGCTTGCATTTCATCTTTGCAATTCATGTTTTCTTTAAAACCACTTTAAATCATCTATAATAATCCATATATGCTCTCAATTCATACCATTTGTTGATTGAATCGTTAAAACTACAAAAATATGAAGTTTTTATCATTAAAATCCATAGAAATGCAATTTTTACCACTTTAACCATAAAATGTATATTTTCATTAGAAACTTAGTTAATTAGTTATAAAACTAATTAAAATACACTAAAACTAACTAATAAAACACACTTAAAATACGTAAAATATACTCTTATCAATTCTCCTTCTATTTTTTCCTTCTTCTACATATATATATATATATATATATATATATATATATATATATATATATATATATATAATAGAAAAGGAGTCAAAGAGACAAGGAAAGAACAACTTGTGCTTGACAACAACGGCTAGAGGTAAGTTTATTTAGATTTTCGCTGCGTAGTACATTCATATGGATATAGTTAGCTTAAAAGTATAGGCATAAGGAACATGAAAAAGAAAATAAAATTCAAAATTCTTACAAAAGGATAAACAGTTGAGGAAGATAGGAAATGGATAAAAACTGGTTAGCACTAGTATAAATTTTCCTATTTTATATTCTTGTTGTAATCCTTCCATTACATTTTTTTCAGTGATTAATCAATTCATCAATTCCAGAGTAAAACAATATTCTTCAAAGAAATTTAATATCGTTTAATCAATTTTATACAATCTCATTACTATGTGAGAAGTAGTATATGTACAAACAAAAAAACATTGTATAAACCCACAAGCACTAGTATAATTTTTATACGTTGAATGATGATATATCTTTGGTTTTCAATTGAAGTCTTTGTTGGGTAGATTTCCGCTTCCATATGGAAAATTTCCAGCAATAGAGTGTATGGTTGTAGTTGACAAAGTGATGTACTGAAGCATTTATTAATATTAGGTAGATTTTCTACTTGGATATAGAGTTTTTCATAATTTGATAAAGAGATGTATTTATCAATTTTAATGACTTGTTTGCCCATCACATTAAAAAACTACACTCTTTCAATTAAAATAAGATACATCAACATGTAAGAGCAGGTAAAAAGTCATGAAACACTAGATACTTAAACTATTTAGTTGATGATATCCTTCATATCAGAGCCAGATATAAACGATTGCTTTCTTAGAAGTGGCTGATGAATAATACTTGGAATGTTGAATTAAGGTTGTAAGAATGATCATGTTTCAGACAAGTAGAAAGATGAATGGAAGCAACATAGAGAGGTAATATCCTAGAATGCTGCCTTAAATGACAATTATTCTGAAAGTGAGGCTCAGAGAGATTCTTTAATACAGGATTCATTTTCCAAACCTTCTAAGAGTCTATCTGAATGTTTTCATTGCAATAGATGCCCAATTTATTCAAGTCTGATGTGCAAAAAATCGTTGTTTGCTTCAGATAATCTTGTAATTATGCTAATGACATCCAGAAAGTCTGATGTGGGACTCATGAACTGATCGTGCCTAGTTGCGTGCGGCTATGCTCCGTCGGCCAAGTTCCACAAACCAACACTAGGTGGTCTTGGCACAAGGTCCCACACCCCATTCCCCCAACCAAGTGGCAAACCTTGTGGGCTTAAGGGATGGAGGTTATACCACAAATAGCTAGAATCATGTCGAAGATACTAGAATCTCGTGGGATGTTCTAGGCTATTCAAGAACCATGTGGAATAGTCTAGAACACTTTTGGATAAGAGTGAACCTTGTCGATAAAGTTGAATCTTGTGGATAAGCATGAGACTTGTGTAGAAGTCTCTAGAGTCCAAGTGTCCATAAGTGTGTAGAGATTTCTAGAGATGTGTAGTGTTTTGACTTGCCTATAAATAGGCCAAGCCCCTTGCCATTTGTAACTACCTTTGTACAAGAAGCTTTGTGTAATATAAACTTTCCTCTGCCACTTAAAACTTTTATCTTGGCCTACTACTCTTACGCTTCCGCACAACTTTCGCATACTTGAGTTTAGGCTAAACTAGTCAACCGTTCATAGCTTAAGTCTTGAATGATGCGGCATGGGGTGTTGGCTTGTAGGAAAACAAGCGACCCGTGACAATAGTAACCCCATTAGGCTAAAAACCAATTGAACACATTTTCTAAAACGAATCCAAGGTCTCATCAGCCATACTTTTCCTGGCAGAGCCACCATTCATCTAGGTCTAAGACACCACATCCCTCACATTACTCTCAAGGGAAACTGTTTTTGCATTCGCAACTTCCCTTTCTCTTTCTAATGTATCAATGCATTCCTAACTATCATATCATCCACAAAACTCATTTTCCAAATCTTACAATGTACTAATAATCCCATTTCAGTTCCACTTACAATCCTACAACCTTTCAACAAAAAAAAATCTTTTCTTATCCATTTCGTCATCTTAGATAATCATTTTATTGAGAAAGAACAAAGCCATTTCAGGACATAGGGAATTGGCATAACACTTTGGTTCGCTTTACCGATTGAGTATAAAAAATATTCACAAAATAATCCAACTTGTAAAACTACATTTAACCAAAACCATGTCTCGGGTCTAAACACACCAAAACCATGTCTCAAGTCTACATAGAAACCATTGTAAAGACAAATCAAATTGTCTAACCTCCATCAGCCATCACTCAAAGGACCTGCGTATTAATGCAACAATGACTATACCATGAAAATAAAAGATGACAGAGGCAACGACTATTATACACAACATCGCAATCAAGTAATATAAAACTCCAATGTATTGCAGAGCATCAGCGATGTGATCCATGGCTTCCGTCACCTTTGGTGCTACCCACACATGCATCAATTGTAGAGCCACTCTACCATCAAATCTAGGATCAGGAGAAATTTTCAAGTTAGTGATGAATTTTAAAAAGTTTCTACAAAAAGGGTGTTTTAAGAGTAGAATTCCGCCAAAGGGTCTTCGCATTTGTGAAATGCGAACTAAATGAGTTTCGCATTTGTTGAATGCGGTGTTCTAATGAATTTCCAATCCACAAATAAAAAAAAAGAATTACTTCATATCTCGCATTTGGGAAATGTGAGGTCAAGCTCAGTAACCTCGCATTTGTCAAGTGCAAGGTAATGGACCTCGCATAGAGAGCCTTTTATTTTTCAATTCAAGACTCATGCGCTTCATTTCTTTTCTTTTTTTTTTTTTTTGCAAAACTAAACAGGCCTTTTTTTTAGTGTGAATTTTGTTTTTTGTTTTGTAAAATTGTGGAGGACGAATTTGTAATTTAGTAAGTGATTGCCAAAAAAATCCAATGATAATGAATTTTACATTAAAAACCATAGTGACTTATTATTGATGTAATCAAGGGTAAATCATTATTTTAGCTTTTGCTAAGGAAATACTTCAGCGAGACTAGAGCAAGAATATCCTATGTCTCTTCTGCCCAAATTAATTAAATATTAATCTTATAAAATTCAGGAATAGGTTTTACAAGAATAGATAAACGTATGCTTAATTGTTACTATTACCAATTTACCACTAGCCAACATGCCAGGCAGGAGAGACCTTTTTTCTGCCCCATTTTTTTCCCTCTTGTGGAACAGTGATAGGCAATTGTTGTAACAAGCTTACCTAAATAATTTTTTATAATAATATTATTGCATTGATGGAAATAATATTTAGTCAGTCAAGGAAAGCAACGCACTTTGAGTCGTGTTCACGAATTAAAGGCAATACATCAGATGGCATCATAAACAAGGTTACACACCTAAATACGTAACCAAGATTTAAAAGTGCACTTTAAGTTGAATTTATATATATGACTTGGTTATGGTTGGACAAGAGAAATTTTTCAAATAAGAAACCAACATATTGATCAATTTTAGATTATGATGGAAAGAAACAAGGACATGTGAGAAGGGTAAGCAGAATAATTATAAGAGAAAAAAAAATTAGAGGAGGAAGAAGTAAAAGTTGAGCAATGAGTACCTGAATTCTGGCATTAGAATCAGATTATATTCATGCTGGAAGGTTGGATGACTCAGCGGATTTTGTTGGGTGTGGGCCAGCCCATTAGTGGGCCAACCCATTTATGCAAATGCTTGAGGGTTTCTCAAGTTTAAATACATATTGGAGCAGCCACAAGAAGCAATTCATTTTCTTCGGTCTTGGGTGAGAACAAAAAGCCAGCCGCCACTTTTGAGAGAACAACGAAGAGAGAGAGAGCTAGAGAGAGAGATACTTTAAGGTCTTGATTGGAGAGTGATTCGGAACCCGATTGAGACGAAATTTTACACACGCGATCCTCTTGTCAAGCTCTACTCATCTACCGGTTTAGATTTCAGATTTTCTCTTCGTTTGATAATACCTTTCCCAATTCACTTCTTTGACAGTTGTAGTTTTTTGGAGTGATTTTATAGCAGATTTGCTTGGTTGATATTGGTATTATTATTGTCATCCGAATATTTTGGATAGACCTGTGTATTCCCATTATTGTGATAGTGAAGATTTTTGACTGGACTAGGTCCAGTGATTTTTTTCAATTTGGATTTTTCACGTAAAAATCTTGGTGTCCTGTGCCTTTTATTTTTTCTTATATTTTATTATTACTGCTGGTATTATTACTTGGTGATTTGGTTTGTTTCTATTTTAACTAGTATTTGGGGAAAGAGAAATTTGTCCTGGGCTAACTCTGATATTATGTGTCTGTACTGGTACCCCTTTCCTAACAAGTGGTATTAGAGCAGTCAGGTTGGGTTGCTCAGTTATACTAGTTAAAAAATGGATGATTCGAATTATGGTTGTATGATAAAATTGAATGCCACTAATTATTCAATTTGAAAGTCCAGAACGAAAGACTACTTGTATTGTAGAGATTTGTTTGAACATGTTCTAGGGGTTAAAGGTAGACCAAGTAATATGAGTGATCAAAATGGACTAATATGCACAGGAAAACTATTGGTAATATTAGAAAATAGATTGGTCAAAGTATTTTTTAACATTTTGCTAATGACACCAGAACTGATATATTATGAAAAAGTTGGAGAGTATGTATGAAAGAAAAATAGGTTTGAACAAGGCTAGTTGTTTGAAGGATATTACTCGAATGAGATATAAGGATAGGAAAAATATGACTGAACACTTGAGTAATTCTCAAAGATTGATAACGTAGGCAACTACATTAAATTTGAATCTGGATGATGAAATGCAGGCTTTATTATTATTCAGTTCACTACCGAATAGTTGGGAAACTATGGTGGTCTCCATCAGTAATTCAGTTCCGAATGGTGTGTTGACCATGGCTATTGTAAAAGAGGCCGTGATGAATGAAGAGTTCAGGAGGAAGGAACATGGAATTGTTTATGAGTCCCAGGCCCTAGTGACAGAAAAGAAAGAAAGAAAAGGGAGAAGCAAAAGTAGAGGACCCCACAACAAGAATGACAAATCCAGAGATAGGTCTGAGTCGTGAAAAAATGTTGCATGCTATTATTGTAAAAAGAATGGACATTATATGAAGGAGTGCAGAATCCTAAAATGGGAACAAGTTGAGAAAAAGGGTAAGGCGAAGGAAAAAGGTGATGAAGAGACTATAGCAGTTGCGGTAGCTCATGATGATATGTTTGTGTTTTGTGATGATGGTCAGGTGAATATTATTCATTATGACAGTGATTGGTTAGTTGATTCGGGTGCATCCTACCATGTTACTTCTCACAGGCATTTCTTCTTAACCTACACCGAATGAGATTTTGGATATGTTAGGATGAAAAATGAAGTCTCATGCAAAATTATTGGCATGGGAGACATATATTTGGATACAGATACCGGATGCTAGCTGATATTAAAAAATACTCAGCATGTCCTTGATATTCGCCTTAATCTTATCTCTATAGGAAAACTTGACGATGAGGGTTACCATACCTTGCAAGATGGAGGCAAATGGAAACTCAGTAAAGGAAATCTCTTTGTTGTTAGAAGAAAGAAACAGAGTACCCTCTACTTGATACAAGCCAAGTTGGGGAAGGGAGAAGTCAATGCAATTCGTGATTCATCAATTGACCTGTCGCATAGGCGACTTGGGCACACGAGTGAAAAAGGGATTCAGATACTTGTTCACAAACAACTCCTACCCGAAGTTAGAGATAATACATTTAAATCTTGTGTTGATTGCATTTATGAGAAACAACACAAAGTTGCATTCAAAAATTTTCTTCCATCTAGAAAATTGAATCCGTTAGAATTGGTGCACACTGATGTTTGCTCTATGAAAGATAAGTCTCTTGGTGGTACTATTTATTATGTAACTTTTATTAATGACTTTGCTAGAAAGGTTTGGTGTTTTGCTTTGAAATCAAAAGATTAGGTTTTGGATGTGTTTAAAGTTTTTCACAGCAAAGTTGAAAGAGAGACTGGCAAACAGTTAAAGTGTATTCGTGCTGATTATAGTGGTGAGTACAGAGGACCATTTGAAATTTATTGCAAGTCCCATGGAATCAGATTGGAGAAGACTGTGCCAAAAACTCCTCAAGAGAATGGAGTGGCAGAGAGGATGAACAGATCCATCACTGAACGGGTTGGATGTATGCTCTCTAATGCTAAGTTGTCAAAATCTTTTTGGGATGAGGCAATGAGGACTGCAGTCGATTTGATAAATCATTCTCCATCAGTTCCTCTAGATGGTGATATCTCAGAGAGAATATGGATGGGAAAAGATGTATCCTTTAAACATTTGAGAGTTTTTGGTTGCCGGGCATTTGTTCATATTTCCAAGGTTGAGAGGTCAAAACTTGATGTAAAATCAAAATAATGTATTTTCTTGGGTTATGAACATGAAGATTTTGGTTATAGGTTGTATGATTTTATTGAGAAGAAGGTAATCAAGAGTAGATATATTGTCTTTTTTGAAGATCAAACCATTGAAGACATTAATAAAGGTGATAATTCAAAATTCTCAGATGACATTCCTGCTAACTCAAATTCAGATCCAGATCCAATTCCAGTACCTGTTGATTTTAATCAAGGGGGAGTTAAGACAGAGCAGAGAGAGGATATTGATGATGGTAATAATCCTACTACTGATGAACCTGAACATGAGGTGCCACCTACTCCACCACCGCCACCACAAGATGAGTTTAAGAGATCTACTAGAGAGAGAAGACCTTCTAGTAGATATAATTCCCATGAATATATGTTGTTGACAGATAGAGGAGAGCCTGAGTCATACTGTGAGGCTTTAGAGCATGAGAATAAAGAAAACTGGTTGCGAGCCATGCAAGAGGAGATGGTGTCCCTGCATAAGAATCATACTTATGATTTAGTGAAACTGTCTAAGGGTAAGAGAACTCTAAAGAACAAATAGGTTTACAGATTGAAAACTCAGGAGCACAGCTCACAATCAAAATACAAAGCAAGATTGGTTGTGAAGGGATTTAACCAAAAAAAGGGCGTAGACTTTGAAGAAATTTTTTCTTCTGTGGTAAAAATGTCATCAATTCGAGTTGTTCTTGGTATTGCAGCCAGTTTAAATTTGAAAATTGAACAATTTGATGTGAAGACAGTCTTCCTGCATGGTGACTTGGAAGAGGAGATCTACATGGAACAACTGGAGGGGTTCAAAGAAAGTGGCAAGGAAAATCTTGTATGCCGTCTTAAGAAGAGTTTGTATGGTTTGAAACAGGCACCGAGATAGTGGTATAAGAAGTTTGACTCCTTCATGACAGACCATGAGTACCACAGGACTATATCTGATCACTGTGTTTATGTGAAAAATTTTTCAAATGGTGATTTTGTTATTCTCTTGCTATATGTTGATGACATGTTGATTGTTGGCTATGATACTATAAAAATTGACAGGTTGAAAAAGGAGTTAAGTAAATCCTTTGCAATGAAAGATTTAGACCCGACTAGACAGATACTGAGGATGAAAATCTCACGTGACAGGCAAAATGGGAAGCTCTGGTTGTCTCAAGAAAAATACATTGAGAAAGTACTCAACAAGTTTAACATGAGCAATGCTAAGGAAGTCTCAATTCCACTTTCAAGTCACTTTAAATTGAATATCAAATAGTGTCCTACAAGTGAGAAAGATAAAGAAGACATGAAAAAGGTTCCTTATGCTTTGGTTGTTGGTAGCTTGATGTATGCTATGGTTTGCACCAGGCCAGATATTGCTCATGCAGTTGGAATAGTCAGTCGGTATCTCTCTAATCCTAGTAAGGAGCATTGGAATGCTATCAAATGGATTCTCAGGTATCTCAAGAGAATTTCTAGATTATGTCTATGTTTCAGCAATGGTAAAACTATACTAGATGGATACACTAATGCAGATATGGCAGGTGATTTTGATAATAGGAAGTCTACATCTGGGTACTTGATGATTTTTGCAGGGAGAGCAGTGTCATGACAAAGTAAGTTACAGAAATGTATTGCCCTTTCTAGTATAAAGGCAGAGTATATTGCAACCAATAAAGCATGCAAGGAGACTCTTTAGTTGCAGAAGTTTCTTCAGGAATTGGGTATGAAACAAGAGAAATATAGTCTTTACTGTGACAGTCAGAGCGCTATTCATTTGTGTAAGAACTCTACATTTCACTCTCGATCCAAACACATTGATGTGAAATATCATTGGATTCGGGAAGTACTGGATTTTAAACTGTTGACACTTAAGAAGGTGCATACAAATGATAATGGTACTGACATGTTTACCAAGACATTGTCTAAGAAGAAACTCTTATTTTACAGGCAAAAAGTAGGTTTGGTGGAACCCCCCAAATGAGCTGAAGGAAGAGATTGTTGGGTGTGGGCCAGCCCATTTGTGGGCCAACCCACTTATGCAAATGCTTGAGGGTTTCTCAAGCTTAAATACATATTGGAGCAGCCGCAAGAAGCAATTCATTTTCTTCGGTCTTGGGTGAGAACAAAAAGCCAGCTGCCACTTTTGAGAGAACAACGAAGAGAGAGAGAGAGAGCTAGAGAGAGAGATTTTAAGGTCTTGATTGGAGAGTGATTCGGAACCCGATTGAGACGAAATTTTACACACGTGATCCTCTTGTCAAGCTCTACTCATCTACCAGTTCAGATTTCAGATTTTCTTTTCGTTTGGTAACACCTTTCCAAACCCACTTCTTTGACAGTTGTAGTTTTTGGGAGTGATTTTATAGCAAATTTGCTTGGTTGATATTGGTATTATTATTGTCATCCGAATATTTCGGATAGACCTGTGTATTCCCATTATTGTGATAGTAAAGATTTTTGACTGGACTAGGTCCCGTAGTTTTTTTCAATTTGAGTTTTCCACGTAAAACTCTTGGTGTCCTGTGCCTTTTATTTTTCCTTGCATTTTATTATTACTACTGGTATTATTACTTGGTGATTTGGTTTGTTCCTATTTTAACTGGTATTTGGGGAAAGAAAAATTTGTCCTGGACTAACTGTGATTTTATTGCCTGTACTGGTACCCCTTTCCCAACAGATTTCAGCTGAAGGCACATGACTTATTTTATCATAATCTAGTACTTGTTCACCATTCACCACTTCAACTCTGTTTATGAATTCTCTGGGCATGGTGAGAAGTTTTAATTCTTTTAGGGTAGTCAAAAGATTTTAATCCATCTGGAATCATTTCCAACTTCTCACAATGCCTAAGCTGTAAACTTGAGAGCTTCGGCATGGCCCCTTCATCCACCTTCCGCTTCTCTAAGCTCCTCAAAGAATCAAGTTCAAGAACTTTGAGTCGCGAAAATCCCATTGCGTGGCGTGTCATTTCTTTCCCCACAAAAGAGGCTTCATGCAAACCTAGTTTTTGCAATTGGAAAGTGTCTCAAGCATTCTCATCGGATCCTCCTCAACTCCAGACCCATGCAACTCTAACTTACTGAGGCAAGGGGGAGGGAGCAAGTGGGATGGTCGGTAAACTGGTAACTGCTTGCATGAAGTACCCCAAATCTCTATTTCATGAATGTTCTTGCTGAACAATACTCGTTCAAGAAGAGCCATACCTTTCTGCCTGTTGGAGTTGATCCCAAAATCATGAACCTTGATGGTAAGTGAGCTGACGCGGAGAGGGCTCAAGTTTGATATATGGTTGATGAATTGCTCTAGGTCTTCAAGATTCTCATGGACAATAGCTTTCAAGGCTCTAAGATTGGTCAATTTGGATAAATCTTTAGGGAGGCAGAATCTGTTGTGAAATGATCCAAGTATCTCCAGGGACATGCCCAACCCATCTAACCTCAGCTTATGGTTGGAGTGATAGTAGGGAAGATAGAGATATCTTAAACGTCTCAACTTCCACAGCACATCGGGGATTGTTGAACATTCACTATCACTTAAATCAAGGGTTTCTAAGTACTTTAGATTGCCCATGGAATATGGCAAGGTCAAATCAGTACAACCTCTCAAACTCAAGCATCTCAAGTGGATAAGATTGCCTATAAATTGCATGAGTGATCTTGAATAAAAGCTTTGGGAGGCCATATTGGAGTTTTCAACAGCCAAAATTCTAAGCATCTTCAAATTGTTAACTTGCGACATGATTCTCCTCCCTGGAAATTTGTTTTTGTTGTCTCCATTCATTGGTTCACACACAAATGAACGAAGATGCTTTGTTTGATCTTTGTGTAGGGGAATACATACTTTCGGGTATAAGGATTCCACTGCATGCAAACGAAGGCAAAATCTGTAGTGTCCTCCTATTTCAGGTGGAGATTGATCTAAATTGACAACGCTATTTTGATCAATCTCAATAACCTTGTACAATTTCTCCTCTTTTGCCTTGAGCAAGCATAGATCTCTCGTGAAATCATGCACACGACATGACATGAACTTTGTAACTGCAAGCTGCACCTCACGTATTTCAACCTAAACCATGCACCGTTTTGCTAATTCTTCCAAGTAACGCTCAGCAACATCCATCATTGATTCTTGCCCTACCCTATCATTTGGAAGTACCATGCCTTCAGCAAGCCACAGCTCATATAGCGTCTCTGCATCTATAGCAGTATCTTCTTTGAATTTTTCCAAGTAAAGGAAGCATGGCTTTAGTTGATAAGGCAAGTCATAGTAACTAAAAGCTAAAATATTTGACAGTTCTCCTTCACCCTGTCCAATGCCTTCACCCTTTTCAAGATAGGACTTTACATTTTCATGCACAACCATCCACTCACTTAGGCTCTTCCTTGTCTTAAGGATTCCTCCAAGAGCAACCACAGCGAAACGAAGACCCCACAATATTTTACCATTGCTCTACCTAGCTTTTCCAACTTATGGTAATCTTCAACAGCTACAAAAAATGGCGAATAACTTTTAGTGTTGGTTATTCACATGACTTTAAAAGCTTTTTATCCCACAAAGAAATGATTTGTCATTAAAAAGTAAAATAACAGGAAACTTGTAACTCTAATAGAATTAACATGAACAGCCAAAAGAGTTTGACTATATTTTGGAGGAGCGGAACCACATGGGCGGCCGGTGGGAGCATCACCCCACCTCGAAAAATGTAAAAGTTTTCACAAAACCTTTTTGGGTCTTTGACCCTTGAAAAATTTAAGAATTATCTAATTTTCATTGAGAACCACCGTTTCACCCCTTAGAATCCTAGGAAAATTCCATTGACCCTTCCACCTGACTTTTGTCACGTGAAAAAAATTAACTTTTAGCTTTTTAAAATTTTTAGACTGCCTTAGTTAGTTGATATGCAAAATTAGCTTTTTATTAAAAGCTTTAGTATTGTTTTCTCAAAATCTTATGTACGGTCTCTAAAAAGATCTCTTTATGAACATGTAGGTCAAAGTTCATAGCTAATTGGATATTTCATTTGTATACTTTGAACTTAAACTTTGGAATTCCCTTTTTAACCAAAAAAATTTAAAATTTGGAATGTTTTTATTCTCTAAATTTGGTACTAAAGTGTGCTGAAGTGTATATTTATACATGATTGTATGCATGTATGTATATATGTACACATATTTTTGCATGTAAGGTGGTAAAAAAAATGAAAAGATAGAGATACAAGTAGTTATGTTAATTTAATATATTAAAGGATATTTTGAATCTTTGATCAATTGGGATATAGCTTCCTTATTATGTTATAAAGACTTAATTTTTACTATTGCTATCTTTCACATCATCATGAGATCCCAAAAAACTTGTTCATATCGATATTTGGTTTAAAATATTTTGCTTTGAATTGTAAATCAATATCAAGATTAAATCATTAAGAAAATGAAACAAAAAAGAAAAAGAGAAAAAATGATATATAGTTCATAGTTTTTAAACTTATAGTCGTAAAATAACTTTTTTACTATTACTTGTAACCTATGTTTTAAAACTCGGACTAGACCGGCAAGTTCGAGTAGTTGAATTGGGAATCGATTAGGCATTTGGTCTAAATGTACTTAGAAAACTACTTAGCAAACCTTCGGTCAAAAATTGGGTTGAACCGAAAACCGTGAAACTTGGTAAAAATCGTGTTTTAATTTATTCAATTTTTTGTTGCCATTCTTTTTTTAAGTTATTGATTTCTCTTGTTTTATCCTAAATTCCCTTCATCTCTAAAGCCCTAATTTTATTTCCCCAACAATCAATGACACATTTGAAGTCACAAGGAAAAACTTCCAACCAAATAGCAAGACAGGAAGAAAAATAATGGATCTTTATATCTATGAATGTCTTTTTCTAAGATCTATAGATCTAAATAAAAAGTAGGGAAAAGAAAAACAGCCAAAAAGAATGAAATAAAAGAAAGGTTGAAGGATGCCAATTTGAAGGAAGGAAACAACAAGAAAGGGAAAATCGTCAAAAAAATAAAAAAAAATGGAAAAGATGCAGAGCAAGCCTGATAACTTCGCGTCATGTTGGTGATGATGAATGTTGAAAAAGACGAAGTTGAGCAAGTTATTGCCTCTTAAGTGTAAAAATTTTTTAGTACTTTGTTCTGACCCTGATGTTTTGAATAATTATGAGTATGTTCCCAAACTTTTCTTATAATTTCATTGTGCAATTTTAGCATTTGTATTCTTTACAAATAAGCCTTGATTTGTTGAAGACTTATTATCCACTTTAAACAATTTAGGCTTATCAATGTGTATTTGAACTTTGGAAACATTAACAAATTAATTCAAAACTTGATTTTTTTTTTTGTTGAAAATTCTTATTAAGTAATTGTTGTTGATTGGACATTTGTTGAATTAGCACTTAGTGATCTTTGACAAATTTGATGGATAAGGAATATAACTAATTTAAATGAATTTGATCGAGAAGGAGTATAAGGGTGAAAATGAATATAACTAATGTATTTATAGTCAATTTTCTATATTATTTATATATAAAAAATTGATGCGTGTTTATGTCATCGGAATGATATTATTCAGGTATTGGATATTGGTCTGATCAGTCAAACCCATTAACTCTTGACCTCTTACTTCAACCAAGTTGCTAGCCAATCTGAGTTTCAAAACATAAGTTATAACTTTGCCTCTACCCAAAAATCATGGTATGGCAACTACTTTTAGCAAATTAGATATGTTACCTCAACTAATAGAACCAACTGCAGAAGATAACATTTGAGTATAGTTCAAAATAGTTTCAATTCCACTCCACCTTTATTAACACGTTAAGACCTCACTAAAAATATCTAAAAGTGAATATTAGTTAGAATAACTAACAGTGGCCCTCAAGATTTAACTCAATTGAGTTTGTGTATAGAGAGTTACTTAAAACTGATAAGGAATTAGTCAGGTAACGAAGAGGTCCCTATGTGGGGACTGGAGTTGGGCACGTAATCAGTCACTAGGCTGTGAAAACTCCCCTCCTTGAATGGTGGAGCTTCATGCTAATAAATGTGAACTGCAAATCAATTTCAAATTGCAGAGGAAGATTCTAAGATTCTAAGCTCACTACTAACAATGGAAAATTCATAAAACATCCGCAGAGGATGAGATAATATTACTAGAAGAACACTGCAATATTGGGATATATGCCATAATATGGAACAGAATTATGCAAATATTTGTAGCATGGAAGAGTTTTCTCATTGCTTTGAATTGTTGAGAGGGTCGTATATATATTCTAATAATACTCTAGGGAATCCATCCAGCAGGGCACCATCGATTTTTAAGTATCAATTCATGTAGAAAAACAATGGGTAGGGAAATAGTACTACTTGTGGGACTTTTTGGATATGCCCTGATGTACATCTTCAAAGTTCAAAGCAAAATACGTTTTGACACAAGATGGACTATCCTCAAGTCCGTGTAAGATAGGTGCAACGGAAGATTATAGGGAATCAAGATAGTAGCAGTGGGATCAGAGCTAATGTCAACTATGGGACATTTAAGAGTTTAGGACCAGACTAAAACTATAGCACAGTGAATCAGAGGAAAATCTGATGTTTACCACATATTTATAATCATTGAACCAAGTATTTATAAAGTAGTTGCTCCATTGTTGTTAGAGAATAAGCCCACCGAAAGCGAACGCTAATGATTTTCATGTCTTGGCGACATTTTTTTTGTTTCTCTATCTGGAAGGACTCCGTGTCATGATTTGTGGACTGCAGATTTACGCGTTTACGTGTATACAACACAATACAAAAAAAATAAAAAAATAAAATCTCAATACAACGTTGCCCCCTTGAGCTTAGTAAGTAGTCATACTATACCCCCTTCAATCTTAAATATATACACTTACCCCTAATAAGGATTAGTCAAAGTTAGAATTACCAAAAAAAAAAAAAAGAAGTTGAGTGCAATGACATTATTGCCGTTTATTCATGAAATTATCGGTAACTTAATGAGAAAAGCTAAAATAAGTTTATATTTATTTTATATCCTTAAAATTTTATTCACTTTTATATATGGATTGTTCCATTTATTATACTTTAAGTCAAATAGAATGGATAAATAACACAATATTAAAACAAACATAATTACCAAATTTTTAAAAAAAAGAGGTAATACTAAACTTGGTTTTTGTTTGAAATCAGTTTTTTATTCTTTAGTTTATATGAACTTTTGGGCTAATACTATTTTCATTTTTTGTTGATATATTTATAATTTACTATTATTGCCTTTTCTTTTTAAAAAAATAAATTTTGATTTAATCTTTGTTTTCCTTCTTTAAGTTTAGCAAATTTGATTAAGAATTTAATATTGGACTAATTTGACTAATTTGATAAATGAAAATAATATTATTGTAAAATTTTAAATAAATTAAAACAATAAAAAACTACTTTAAAATAATGAGTTTAGTATTACCCCTATTTTTTGAAATTTTGGCAATTGTATTTATTTTGGGTAGTGTTATTTGCACTCCCCATATGTTATTTACACTCCCATTATTCCATTTTTATTTTGATAAGACTATATTACCCTCTCCTTAATTTCATCTCCTTGCCTATGAGTTAACTTTACTAGATTTTCTCTTACATTCTAAAACTAATTAATTATTCCATTACACATTAAAATGGCTAATTTAAAACAATCACTATTATGTATTATGTATTTTTCTACAAAATTTCACGAAATTATATGATGCCAAAGATCAATCTAACAATATAATATGAACAAATTCCGAATTCTGAGCCTTAAAAAATAAATGAATAAAAAAATCCCGAACATTAAAGATGGCAAAAAACTGAGTATAACTACAATGTCTCGTAAATAGGACACTAATACTTCAAAAAGTCTATTAAGAATAATTCATATAGCTACCATAGAGGGTGAAACTTTATAGTATATTTCAACAAAAGCATAACAGTATCTAGTATCTAGATGACGCAATGGAAACTCAAATTTACAAAATTGAAATTGAAATAATAATATGAAAGATAAATTAAAAACAATTATGTAGATTTAGAAAAAGAGAAGCAAAAGTTAAATTTTTATACCTTCTAGACACGTACGACAATTGTGCCTAACTTCCTTGCATGTGAACACAAGATAGGGTAGGAAAAGAAATTAGAATAGAGGTAATAAGGTCTCATCAATATGAAAATGGGGTTGTGGGAATGCAAATAACATTACCTTTTATTTTTAGTATTGTGTTATTTATCCATTTTATTTGACTTAAAATCTAATAAAATGAATAAAACATATATAAAACTGAACATTAATCTAATGAAAAAAATTTCAAGGATATAAACTAAATACTCACTATTTTTTAATTTTTTTAGTTGATATTATTGTACAATTGATACCATTGAGAAGATGTAAATCCATTAGCAATGAAAGGAAATGATTGCTAGTTATAGATAAGTTCATGAATAAAGGGTAATAATGTCATTACACTCACTTTTTTGGGTCTAATTTTGACTAGTCTTCATGGTAAAATATATATTTTTGAGATTGAAGGGTAGAGTGTGACTACCCTCTTAGTTCTGTGGGCCAAAGTGTTTTTAAACCCACTATAAACAAATATGGAACTAGAAAGTCTTGGTCTATCTTTTTTTTTTTTTGGTCAAAAAGAAATTCTTGGTCTATCATCCAACAACTGTAGCACGTACTATATTCAAGTGGCGAATAGGAAATTTCACATATTCATTACTATTTACCCTTGAATTTTTAACTTGCTAAATTTCATTTTGGACCCTTAAGTTATAGACTAACTCTCACTTTAGTCATTAAAAATTAGTTTTGAATACTTTACCCCCAAAATATAAAATCCACCCTACTCTTAGTTCTTAAATTTTAAATGTTGACACTCTGTCCCTAAAGTAAGAAATTTATCTAGTAGTTTTAGTTCCTAAACTTTGAGTATGACTTGCTTACTATTTCATTAGTTTGATACTTTCGTGGGATAGATTTCATATCTTAGAAAGTAAAGTGTCCAAAATTGAAGTGCAATGTATTTTAAACTTTAGGAGGTAAAGCATCTAAAAATAAATTTAAAAATTGAGTGGAATGTATCTACTATTTAAGGGTTCAAAGTAAAATTTACTTTAAGTCTCTTGTAGTCATGTAGTAATTTCGATCTCCTTTCTTATTCCGTTGCTTGGAAAATTTCAGAAACCTCCATTGAGATTTTTAACAATTACATATAGCTCCTCCAAGGTTTTAAAAATTACACATACCTTCCTTATCATTTCAAATGACAATACTACCCTTAAATATTTTAATGAAATTCCCTTGTTTGGTATGCTTATATTTAAAATGACTTTAAAATTATTTTTCATTATTTTTCCTTCTTATTCCTTTTTAAATTTTTTGCTAATAAAACTCTAGTACTAGCACTATTACTTCTAATTTCTATTGTAATCAAATGTCGAACTAGTAATTTTTTTTATGAGTTAACTTATATGCAATCCAATATTTTTGATGATCTTTGTTTTCTATTTTTCATTTTTTGGAATTAAAATTAATAATAAATCAACAAAAATGATCCAAAATCACTACTAAATTATGATAATCCCACTACTCAAAAAATTCATAAACTCTAAATGAATTATTTTAACATTTTTTTTATCTTATAAATCTAAATCCATAATAGAATACCATTAAAAGTATCCTATCATAGTGATAAAATTATTATTATAGTTGTTTATCAAATAATAGGTATGGACAAGAAAATTTGACATCTTTTCCTTATAATTAACTATATAATCTTATAATTGTATAGGAAAATAAATTAAAACTCATTACACAAGGGCATTTTTTGGGTATTCATTTAAAAATTTGACAAAGTTAATATTATTTTAAGGTTTTGTTACTAAAACTATCAAATTAAGGGATATAGGTGTAATTTTTCAAACTTGAGAGAAGCTCAATGAAATTGCTAAAAACCTCAGGGGAGGTTTCTAAAATTATCCCAAAATTCTAATCTATAAGTCAACAAGTTCGATTATTGAACTACAACACGGCCAGGAGACTCATCAGCAATTTCACTCTATTTTTTTTTATTCAATAACAAATAGTGACCCCTTATATATAGAAGTTGACTTTTGACGACCCCTTACCTGCTTCTACTACTTTGTCCGTTATAATGGACCGTCTGCATTGAAAAAAGTCTTGCACTTATGGTTTGTATTTTGGTTGAAATCATCAGCTTTCTCTGAATGTTCTCTTCTTCTTATACGAAGGGATTTGTTTTGCAATTTCTATAGATCAGCTCTTGCCAGAGTACTCATTCATTCAAAAGTAAGCGTTGAATTTCTTTTCTCTTCATTAGACATATCTTTTGGTTGAAATATAGCTTCTGCTGTTGTGTTTTTGACATTTCTTCTACGGGTATATCCTTATTTGCTGCCAAATAACCTGTAGAGCTGCAATTTGGCTTCCTGTTATTCATGTTTTAGTACACTAGTTTGGAAGCATGTGCTTTGTACATGAATAAATAAGAAGGGTAAAATATTTAAACTTGATGAAGCTATTACTAATTGGTTATCTTTTTGGTAGATTTTAAGGGTCCGCCTCGTCATACCCTCAAATTAAATTTACCATTATATGATGAAATAGCAATTATTTTGGATCCTTAGATTGCAATATTTTCAATCATTTAAGATTTGAACCACTGTCATTTCTTAGGGACAAAAATTGTGGGAATAATTGCATGAAGGGTTGGGTGGTAAGGGAGGAGAGAATGTAAATGAGAGATCTCATATTCAAAACCTTCCATTTATATTTAAAAAAAAAAAAGAAAGTTTCACCAGATCTTTTTTTATTTTCACAACCATTTACTATTTTTCTTATTAATATTCCAGGATAACTAGCTATCTAAGATGAGAACCTTCTTACTTATTTTATTTCATGCTAAGGTTTATAGCGTTCATTACCGTATTTGATATTTACTTGTACAAAAATAAAATAAATTTACTCTTTTTCTTTTGGCATTATATAAGAAACTATTTGCATACTGTCCTATAAGTCATGTAGAGAAGACCCCGACCCCTTCCCCCAAGGGGAAAAAAAGGGGAAAATGTAGGCATGAATGAACTCCTATTCCAAAAAATTGATCTTTTCTTTTCATTTTTTTCCTCTTTTTGGTTGTGCTATGTCAGTTTTTCAAACAACCCAAAAAAAATTTCCCTTTAATTGTTTCAAATAGTTTAAAAAAATATTAGTAGCATCTTTGTTCTAAATACTTGAAGTTGGATATGGATCAAACAGAAAAAAATTAAACAAAAATTGAATCTGTATAATAAGATAATAAAAAACATGTGATCAATGAGTTAAAAAACATGTGTCGTATCCTATTAAAAAGATGAATTATTAAGAAAACAAGGATTGGGATCTGCTCCTATTAAAAAGAGGAATTATTTTTTCCAGTGATACCTAGCCACAAGAACGAAATCGGACAGAAATCAGCATACAAGTCGAAATGAGTCATCACTTCAGGTTCCGTTTCGTAGTGTATATGTTAAATTTAAGCCCCAAAAAAAAGGATTTATCCTTTCCCTTCATTTGGCTCACACAAGATAATAATTGGTACCTTCTTTATATAGATAAGTTACTTATCAAACAGTTAAAGAAAAACGTGAATCTGTAAAGAGATAACTACAAATCCCCCTTCCCCCCCCCCCCCCCCCCCCCCCAAAAAAAAAAAAGAAGAAATGGATCTATGATTGAAATCCGAAGTGTCATATCATCCAGCAAACTTTTGATTGAGAACATACCATGAATGAGATAGAGCCTGGAACACAACATTAGAACGTTCTCCCATTAATAACAGGAATAATAACTCCAGCCGTACCTCAACACCTCCTACTAATTTATACCATTCCCAGTTGATATGAATTTAGTCATGTATAGGAGCTTCGATTAAATGAAAAAGATATTGGCTTTTCATTAAAATTCTTAGTTCTTTCTCATAATACTATTATTTTAGACCATCCACATTTCACTTGCTACTCAAATAACAAAACTCTTTTTCGATGAAGTCCATAATTATATCAAGAATGTTAATTTGTGTCTTGTAATTTCATGTCCACATGACTATTTAACAGTTTTATTGATTTCAGATTTTGTAAACTATCCATTGATAGTTGTTAAAAACTATTTAGCAGTTCACTATTGGATTTTTTTCTTGTATAGTTTTATTCACAAATAATTATCTAAGAAAACATAATTTCAGATTTTGTAAACTATCCATTGATAGTTTATAAACTATCCATGATAGTAAACTATCCATTGATTTTATAAACTATCCATTGATAGTTGTTAACAAATTTGTGGTAGGGCGAAATGAAATTCGCGCCTCTGTTCCATAGAGCTGTGTGTGTAAAAATTATTGTTCACATCCTTGAAAAAACTCAAGGAGTATAGGTACGGTTTATGGACCGGTTAAACAGTCCAGTTATCATTTCACTGACTTTAACCGCAAGTAATGGTTCAACAAAATTGCATTTTGTACCCTAACTCTATTCAATTGAATAATCGCTAATCGGTTAAGCTTGTAGGATAGAGTTAGGCATATAGGGTAATCTCACCCTCTTGCACTTGTAAGAAAAAAAAAAAGAAAAATATAATTAGATTAACAAAGAAAACAATATAATAGATGTCCAAATTAATGAAAGTGTTTAACCCTACAACCCTAAAAAATCACCAATAAAATAGATAATTAAAATAAAATAGATAATTAAAACATAAAATATTCCAAATATTTGTTTTCGTTTTCTCTACTTCCGGGAAACTATTAATTTATGTTTTTATTAAGGATGACATGTTGCGTCACAACCAAACATGTAGACTTCTAAAAATTTTAAAAATAAATAAATAGAGTGATGAAGTGGATATAATTTATGAGAAAGGAAAAGAAATTTTAAAGAAAGAGAAAAAATAGAGTAGTAGAGTAAATAAAATTAGTGCCAACAAATGTAGGAAATTGATAAAGTAAACGAAACACTTCAAATTTTTTACACTACAGGTAGGATTCGAACCCTCCACCTTCAACCCAAAGAGGGATTTAATCCCTTTTTGGTGGCCATTGAATCAAAACTCAGTGGTTGACTATATTTGACTGCAACCTATTGTGACGACGATGCGAAGGGAAGGACTGGAATGGTATAAAATAAAGCATATTCGACACTCCAATATTTGGAAATAATGGGTCCACGGCATAAAATTGTAAATGGAAAAATATAAGGCATCTTCCAAGGCTTCAGACAAGTTGGCCATTAATGGAAACGCTATTTAGGTCGATTGATCTTTCTGTTCTTTACTACAATTTTATGTATATGAAAAATGTTATTGATTTTTATGAAGAATAAATATGCTATTATTTCGCTCCCATTATGAAACAAAAAAAAGTACTTTTTTCCAGTGACGGAGCCAGGATTTTTTCCTTGGGGGGGCCAAAATTTTTTCGAACAAAATTACCAAAATATGTTATGTTTAAAATAATTTTTATTTATTTAAATATATGACATCTTAAAATATTAAATATTAACTTTAATTATACAGGTATGTCTATTTCATAAATATATAACATAGTCATAACTAAAATTAAGACAAGAAATAACCTTTGATTAAATATCTTATAATATCACAAATATGTCACTTGTACAAAAACAAATATATAACTATTTTCAATTAAAAAAAGATAAAAGTTATGTTAGCATACCTTGAAATTTCATCCTCTTTTATTAAAAATAAATTGAGATTTACGTTCTTTTATAGAATTAAATTCATGTATAATTGTATCAATGCTAAATTTTCGAACAACTTCCTTTTTTTATGTATATTGTTAGGCAATCATTCAAGAAATTATCCATTATCTTGTTTTGGAGTTTTGTTTTGATTATCTTCATAATTGAAAATGTCCATTCTATAGACTATAGAATGGAGCCAAGATTTTTTCCTTTGGGGGGGGGGGGGGGGGGGAATTTTTCTGAACAAAATCATCTTAATATGTTATATTCAAAATAATTTTCATCTATTTAAATATATGATATCTTAAAATATCAAATTTTAATTTTAATTATAAAGGTATGTCTATTTCATAAATATGCAGCATAGTCATAACAAAAATTAGGATAAGAAATAACCTTTGATTAAATATCTTATAAGATCACAAATTACCCAAATTGTACATTTAGGAGATGCCTTAATTGCTGCTACTTATTTTAATAATAATAATAATAAAGTTTCGTTACTTCGTCAGAATTTAACTCTCTCTCTCCATAAAGGACAAAGTTTACCGAAATGGGTACACATGCTTCTCGCTGCAAAATTGTGGTACTTCTTTGCCTTGTTACATTTCTGTCTAACCAATCAAATGTGGAATGTGTAGATGAACAAGGAACACAGTCAGAAAGCTGTGATCTTTTCAAGGGAAGTTGGGTTCTTGATGATTCATACCCGCTTTATTATGATGCATTGAGCTGCCCCTTCATCGATCCTGGGCTCAATTGCCAGAAAAATGGCAGACCTGATAGTATGTACCTAGAGTACAGATGGAATCCGATTGGTTGTGACTATAGGGGGTTTTCCGGCGGCTTGGGGGGGGGCTTAAGCCCCCACCAGCCCCCCCTTAAATCCGTGGCTGCTTTTTTCCTCTATCATAAACACTCGAGAGTTAGAAGTCGATCTACCATCGAAAAAACAAGTGAATATGAATGTGAATGAATAACCGCAAATTAAGGGGCATAAAATCAAATTTTCCAAGTGTCATATCACCTCACTAGCTTGACTATTCTAGAAAGCTTGTTATTATAGCTAGAACTAGGGGAAAAATAAGATTAGAATCTTCTCGATTAAATATAGGAATAATAAATATTTCCAAAACACCTAATTTCACCTGCTAAATTCACACCAATAACTTTTTTCACCATATTATTGTGTTAGACCTTCCAAATATCTCCATGCAACTCATGCAACAAAATCTTAGATAAAACTCACAGACCATCCAAAAATTGTTTACATTTTCAAATTTCATGTTTGCACGACTATATATAACCAAAGAAAAGCCATCAATTTAGTTTTACTCTGATATCTAGCATAGAGTGGTCCATAACAAATAATAGTTAATCCTTGAATTTCTTTAGATAACCGACATATGATTCAAGAATTTAAATATGTTATTTATTTGGAGCAGATCTACAGAGGAACTTTGCGGTTTATCATGATTATTAATTAGCTACGGCTAAAGAACAAGTTTATTTCAAGGTATCTGATATCATGGAAGGAAGAGATGTATCAAAAACAAAATACTTCAGTGGTTTTTCCTCTACTGGCTTAGACATGAGGAACTTTGAAAAAAAGTCTTTAAATACCTGGGACAGAAATGGCAACATTGTCAACATTTTTTTTTTAATCTTTCTGGTAGTGACCTAAGTTTCCTCAACGAAAGATCCAATTACAAGAGATAAGAGTTGAATTAGGCGAAGAGAGAGAGATTGGACTTGGCAAAATACCAGGATTAACTATTGAAGTTTTACAAATGAATCATTGGTCAAAAATGAACATTTTCAATTAACTTTCTACTTTTGGGATTCAGAACAGTTCTAAAGACCAGGAAATGCCAGGTTGTATACCTGATGCAATAGGATGTCTTCAAAGTACACAACCGCAGACTTCATGAATGACTTATTCCAGTCTTCTAGTCAAAGACATATGGGTGGATCACTAGAAACAACAAACTAAGGATCTAGATTGAGATACGGGCGCTAGCAAAGGGAGATTTTTAGACCATGGTGCATCTTGAACCTGTTTGACTGACTCAAACCATGGCAGAAACTTAAAAGAACTACGAAGCATGACCAACTTCTTTAATCGAAAGCAGGAGGAGTATCATCATTTGATACCTGACAATTGACATGGACATGGACATGGACATGGACTTTTGGAGGTCGCATCAGAGTTAGGCCAAGGTTCGAGGGCAACTTTTTTACCGTACTAGAAAACTATATATAACTGGCACATTAGACGAACATGCCAATATTTTCAAAACCATAAAGAATTTTACATACAATAATAATGTCAAAGCAATGATATGATTAGCGTTTTTTGGACTTGATAATCATAGTTCAAGAAATATGAATTCAAGTGCAGACTACTGAAGTTCATTTTTGTGTATAAAAAATTTAAAAATTTTTCTTTTGCATTCAAATAATATTTGATTTTCATTTTAAATTTTTAATGTTTAAAGTAGGCAATAAATGTAACTACATTATAAACTTTTGTTTTCCCGGCAGGAAAGAATTTTTCAAAGCTTTAGAGATACAATGATAGAATGAGTCTGGGTATGATGGTATTAGAGCAAATCTCGCATGCTCTTTGCATGGGATGAGTTTTAGCCAACTGAGTTATGATTTCGACTATGCAAGGAAGTGTTGTCAACAAGTATCTGTGTGATGAGTTCGAGCCAACGAGTTATAAGAATCTAAGTGCTGTGCGGGATTAATTATCACATCCAACAGGAGTCACCTTTAAAGCCTGTCGCTTTGCAAGGCAGAAGGAAGTAGCATCCCACATTCCCACATCGGTGGAAGGAAGGGAAAATGAATGGTGGATCCAATGGTTACTTTGTGATTTGAGTTAACCATTTTGTGACATTAGTGGCATAGTTTCCTTAAACAAAGACTGATGATTGAGAAATTTATAAACTAAATATAAGGGCTAATAGATTTATTCAATGAATAGAGGAAAGAAAAATAATGAAAGAATAATGATGAGCTAGTGTCGCAGAATTAATTACTTTCTCTAAATCTAAATCCACTTCGCCAAAAAAAATTTTGCTGCAGCACCTGCATGAAGATATACAAAGACCAATATTAATCCTACACCTTGAAATCTCAACTCACAGTTCTAATGCATATGCGTCAGTTGTGCATGAGCATCATTAGCCGGTTAAAGGCTTTGCGGGTGATTGCTTGTGGTGAGGGATTTTTCATTTCTTTTATAAATATTTATGAATGTACACATTTATTATATCCTTTACTTACATAAGGACCAAACCGCCAAATGTGACCGAAGGACTAGAAACATGAAATCAAGGCATGATGATTAAATAAATTTAGGAGGACAAAATCCAACTAATTAATGTCTTAGAACTCCCTCGTGAATCCAACTTCTCTGAAAAGGGAAAAAATTCTATGGCGAAGAACTTATTTTGTTTTGTAAGAAAGAATAGTAGAATCTCTTAAGCAAAACATCTTTCCTATAATGGTCGAAAGCTATGGAGAAGGAGAAGTTATATCATTCTGAAATTAGGATGGTTAGATACTTCACGAAATTGAAAAGAATTACCTACTATGGAATAATTGTTGGAGGGGGTTTCGAATTTTTTTCTATACGAAACGTCTTAACGGTATCAACTAAATCAATTTTTACTCACACTTGGTCTGAAAAAGAAAGGAAAGAATCCAGTGTCATGTGGGCCAAAATTTGGACCTAATGGTTCCAAGTTAAGATTGTAGGAGAATGTCACAAATCCTTTGCTTGTAACTTTTGAGATTTCTTCCTTCAAAAAAAAAAAAAAAAAAAAACTTGTGAGACTTCTCAGAGTTAGCTTGATTTTACGTAATGTTCAATGCTTGTGCACTACACAACCTGGAAAGTAAATGCAAGAACTTAGCTTTGCGTTCTTATCAATATAAGTATTGATTCCTTACCTATTACTAATACTTTCTCCTGTATACTGGACCACCAGCATTGCAAAAGGTTTCGCCAATATAAATTAGCTTCTTTCTTTGGTTCAATTCATCTAAATATTTTCTTCTGCTTAAATTCAAAGTTTTCAGAACGTAGCTTTACAATATACAAGGAATTTCTACATATTTTTCGTATCTGTTGTCGCCTCTGGGGATTATTCATTCCCTCTCAAGTAAGTGCTCAACTGCTTTTAACTAGTTGATCAAATAATTGTTTGGTTGCAGTATAGCTTCTACTGTTTTTTTTTTTTGGGAACATTTCTTCAGCTAATTCCAGCTTTTCTTGTTTTATTATGCATATATTTTGCACTTTGCGCTTTGATCTTGACGGGCGTCAAATTCATCTCTGGCTTTGTCTGATGGTTCAGTAGCCTGCAGTGAGGCATAAGACGTACTTCGAGTAATACTTCCATTAACAATTTTTTTTAAAAAAAAAAAGTTGTTGAGTGCAAAAAGAAAGTTCCATATTCTTAATTTAGGTCTGCACTGATTTTGAAATTTTGGAGAAGAGAAAATCCATTTAAGTTGTTTGCTACATGATGTCGCCTTTGTCACTGAAAAGATGGTTTGTACACTAATTTTTGGAGATGTCTCTTAAAAATTAGGGAATGGCTTCAATTTGTTCCTCAACTTTTACCAGTGATTTTTCTATTTGATCTCTTGACTTTTAAAATTGTCTATCAGGTCCCCTAACTTATAAATTTGTTTCCAAATTGTTCATATGGTTCCCTCCAAGCTAAATCGAAACGTGGTAATGTTCATTTGATTTCAGGTATATTTTCCTTCTCAAAGCTTGAAAATAAAGTATAACCATATTGAATAGTTGTTTGGTTAAGTATTTTATGGTTGACAGGTTGAGTAACAAAAAAATAACACTATTCTTGTAAAACTATTCTTGTACATCACAAGCTTAGCATTACCTTATGCTTATAAATTTTGCAACCTTTGTTTTTTGTTATTAGTATGCCATCATCTTTATTATTCTATTAAAGCCTAATAAACCTAAACTAGCAAATCTAAAAGTAACATTAATCCAACAAGAATAATGAAAACTTGTACACAAATAAATTAAAAATTTTCTTTTAGCAATTTAACATTTTTTAAGTCAATACTATAGAAAAGATGATAAAATGTGAAAACAAAATATTGTAAAAAGATTAAAGTAAACAAAAATTCCTATATCTTTCTTCATCTTCTTCTTAATTTGTTCGCTTATGTTTAAGGTACCCTTTTTTGCTACACTTGTCGTTGGAATCCAAATAAATCGATTAGCCCCACAATAGAATGATAATATTTATACCAATATACTACACAAATCAAAAAGGTAATGAATAAAAATCAATAAAATTAGTGATTCCTTACCTACTACTATTACTTTCTCCTTTATATTCGACCAAAACTGCAAAAGTTTTTGCTATTATTAATTTGCTTCTTTCTTTAGTTTAAATTATTATCTTTATCAAAATGTTCATCTCTTCTACTTATTAATTTGCTTCTTTCTTTTGCGGAAATTATCATCTTCGTCCTAATATTCTCTTATGCTTAAATTCAAAATTTTGAGTACATAGCTTTCCAATATACTGGGAGTTTCTGCACATTTATCAAAACTAGTGCCAGTGTATTTAAACTTTCTCAAGTAAGTTCTCATGCTCTTTTAACTTGTATATCAAATAAAATTTTGGTTGAAATATAGCTTCCACTATTTTGTTCTCCAAATATCTTCTGCTAATAATTTGTTTGTCGTCAAATAAATTTTTGGGCTGGAATTTTGCTTCCATTTTTTCTTGTATAGTTATGCATATAGTTTCCGCTTTGCTCTTTGGTCTTGACAGATATTGAATTCGTCTCTGGCTTAATTCTATGAGTTTATAGCTTCTAGTTACAGATAAAGTAATATTTTGGGTGGCATTTCCAACGAAAATATTTTTTAAGTTATTGAGTGTAAAAAGAAAGTTCCATATCCCTAATTTAGGTCTGTATTGATTTTTAAATTTCTCAAAAAAAAAAAGAAAAAAACATTTAATTTGTTTGCTGCATGATGTTCCCTTTGTTGCCAAAAAAATTACATGGGTTGCTTTTGGAAATGTCTCTAAAAAACTGGGTATCAGGCTTCAATAATCTCTCAACTTTCAGCAATAATTTTGTTGCATCTATCAAGTCCTTCAACTTATAAATTTGGTTTAAATGGTCGCTCCAAATCAAATCCAAGTTTGGTAATATTCATTTTGCTCTTAAGGTTTGATTTTTTATTTTGCTTATCATTGTCTAAAATCAACTATTTCAGTCTTAGATAAATAATAACTATGCAAAATTTGAATTTAAAATTCAACTTTTGCACACGTGTTATTAATCTAACGATGATAGTGTATACATCGTTAGTATATATAAATTAGCCCTTTACTTTATTGTATGATACTTAATGGTTTAAGTATTTAATAACCGAATAATTTGACTAACAAAAAAATAATTTGAGTTTGTTTAAATAGGAGATTATTTGAAAAAATTTGCTATAACACTTTTTGAGAAGTGATGCATGTGAAATATAAAAGTAGTTTAAAAAGTAAAAAATTAATTGAAAATTGTGTTTGTGATGCAAGTAAAATACTATTTGAGATAATTTTGTTTTTCAAATGCACACACAATATTTCTAATGATTTACATATACTAAAAAAATGAAAAATTACTCTTCAACACATAAGAAGTTAGCATCACCTTATGCTACAAATTTTGCTAACTCATTTAGCCTTGTTACAATGTCGTCATCATTATTATTCTTCTTAAATTCTAATAAAGCTAAAAAAAATCTAAAAAGAAACATTAATCCAACAAGAATATGAAAAGATTATATACAAAATAAATAATAGAGATTTATTTAACTATTTAATGTTTTTGTAAAATAAAACAGCTTTTACTTATAACTATGTTGCAATTTTTCATTTTCGATTGGGTCTATCAAGTTATAAATCTCTAATAACTTGATTAACATTGATTTAATTTTCTTGAACTATGATTTTCAGGTCACACGTGATGGAAGCATTTGTGGGAATTCTCGTAGATACTTTGAATTCCATGATCCAGAAGGAGCGTGGATTGCTTTGTGGTGTTGCAACTGACATGCAAAAGCTTTCACGCTTGCTCTCCACCATCAAGGCAGTCCTTGAAGATGTAGAGCAGAAGCAATTCATAGAAAAGGCGATACAGCTCTGGTTTAAGGAGCTCGATGTTGTTGCCTGTGAAATCGATGATGTATTGGATGATTACGCAGCTGAAGCCTCAAGAGTCAAGTACAAAAATTCTGGTTGTTTAAGTTTTATGTGTTACCCTGTAGCAGGAAACTTAGTGTTTCGTCACAGGATTGGGACAAGGATGAAGGAGATCCTTGAAAAATTTAATGCAATTGCTGATGAGCAAACAAAGCTTGGTTTGAGTGATCAGAAGCGTGGGAGCTATTTCAATGCAAGCCGTGAGATTGGATCCACGGTAAATGAACCTGAAGTTCTTGGAAGGGACGAGGAAAAAGGGCAGATTGTAGACATCTTGATGAAAGAAAAGGATAGAGATGATCAGAATGTATCAGTGCTCCCTATAGTGGGTGTTGGAGGCCTTGGAAAGACAACACTTGCCCAATTGGTGTTCAATGATGAACGCATAGCCAAGCATTTTGAGCCAAAACTCTGGGTTTGGGTTTCAGAGGATTTCGATGGGAAGAGGATTATAAAAGCCTTAATTAATTCTATACAAAGGACTCCTACTGGAGAATTAGAATTGGCTCCTCTCCAAAGCAATCTTCAAGAGTTGTTGAGAGGGAAAAGATACTTGATTGTACTGGATGATGTCTGGAATGAGAATCCACGGGAATGGGAGAAGATGAAATCTGTTCTGCAATGCGGATCAAGAGGTAGTTCAATTGTCGTGACAACTCGTAAGCAAATGGTTGCTGAAATAATGCGCACATTAGAGACACATTATCTATCGAGTTTGTCAGAAGATCGGTGTTGGTCACTGGTCAAGCAACAGGCATTTGATTGTCAGGAGAAGGAAGAAAGACTTGAAGCTGTTGGAAAAGAGATTGTAAAAAAGTGTGGTGGTGTTCCACTTGCTGCAAAGGCTCTTGGAGGCTTTCTACGATTTAAGTCGGAAGCGGAATGGAACTCCGTGAAATGCAGTGAGCTTTGGAACTTACCTGAAGATGAAACAGTTATCTTGCCCGCATTGCGATTGAGCTACCTTAATCTTCCGGTAGAGTTGAGAGGTTGCTTTGCATATTGTGCTGTATTTCCCAAGGGCTATGAAATTAAAAAAGAAGAGGTAACACATTTGTGGATGGCAAATGGGTTGATTACTTCTAATGGAACGATGGAAGTGGAAGATGTTGGTGATGCTGTGCTGACTGAACTACATCATAGAACACTGTTCCAAGCTGTGGAGAAAGATGTGTTTGGCCGTCGCAGTGTCCCTGCTTTTAAGATGCATGACCTTGTCCATGATCTGGCTCAATCCGTAATGGAGGCTAAACAAGGTGGAACAGAGTCAAACAGAACCATGATGTTGGATATTCCAGATGATCAGCTAACAGTGGCTTTTCCTATTACAATCACAGGCACTGACCAGTTTTCTTCTTTCTTGTCAAAATGTGGTTCCCTGAGGGCTCTCATTGTAAGGTCAAAGTGGTGGAGTGCAGAAAAGTTTACAGAGCTGCCACCTGCAATAAGCAACCTGAAACATTTGAGGCATGTAAATCTTTCAGGATCCAACATTGTTGAACTACCCAATTCAATTTGTGACTTGTGGAATTTGCAAATTTTAAACCGAAATGACTGTGTCGGTCTTCGGAGCCTGCCCAAAGGCATGAGATTCCTCAGAAATCTTCGACATCTTTGTCTACAGGGGTGTGAGAGTTTGACTCACATGCCGAGTGGAATTGAGAAGTTGACTTGCCTGCGGACGTTGAGTATGGTCGTCCTGAGTGGCAAAAAAGGCTTCCGACTAAGTGAGTTGCGAGACTTAAATATGCTTAGAGGAGAGCTAACAATTGGGTACCTTGAGAGGATTGAAGACAAAAAGGATGCAGAAGAAGCTTGCTTAATTAAAAAACAGAGTCTCCGCGAGTTGAATTTGCATTGGGATTTCGAAAGAACGCTTCAACGGTACAATGATGAGGAAGTGCTCGAAGCCTTGAAACCCTGCCCCAACCTTCAATTGCTGAGGATACATGGCTTCAAAGGTTCATCATTATTTCCATCTTGGATTTCAACTGTAACAGAAGTTTTGGTGTGGAACAGTGCCACGGAGTACATAGTTGGGCCCCAGGAGAGTACTGCAGGGGTGAAAAAGCTGACGTTACAGATCATGCCCAACCTAAAAGGAATGTTAGGAAGAGAAGTCCAAGGTACTCCAAGGGTATTCTCTAGACTTGAATCCATGTCCTTTAGTGATTGCCCAACGTTGACATTGCCATTGCCACGTATGCCGTCCCTAAAGGAGTTACGCATCTTGGAGTGCCCGAACATGGCATGGGCTTCAATCTCCAATCTCACTAGTCTTAACTCCCTTAGAATTGAGTGGATTGAAGGATTGAGTTGCTTTCCAGAAGAGATGCTACAAAATCTTAGTCTTCTTGAATCCCTAGTTATTTGGGGGATAACGGATCTGCAAGCCTTACCTAGAAGCTTGGCTAGCCTCACGGCTTTGAAGATGTTGGCCATCGTGGAATGTCCCGAGCTGGAGTCTCTGCCAGAAGAAGGATTGCGAGGCCTTGCTTCTTTGCAGGAACTCCATCTCGACAATTGCCATAATTTGGTGAGTCTCTCAATGGGGACTAAAGCCGTCAAATCCCTGACTCATCTACGCATCTCCGGGTCAAACGCGACAGCTCTGCCAGAGGAAGTCAAATATTTCCCCGCACTACAAGAACTGGAGCTGAATGAATTGGACAATCTAACTTCATTGCCAGACTGGTTTGGAGACCACCTCACTTCTCTTCAACACCTGACACTACAGTTTTGTCCGAAGCTTGAAACACTTCCATCCAGCATTCAAATGATGACGACACTCCAAAGCTTGACAATAAATTACTGCGAGCTACTGGGACCACGGTGTCAAAGGGGAAGAGAGGAATGGCACAAAATTAAGCACATCCCATTCTTGGATTTGAAAATTGCGTAATACAATTATATATGAGTGGGTCCGCATATTCATGTATATTACGTGAGAAACTATTTGTGTGTACAGTCCTATAAGTGTAGGGAAGACCAACAGGCCTGTTGATATGAATTTTTAGTCATTTGCTAGAGCTTGAATTAACTGAAGAAGATATTGGGATTTGACTACGGTTCTAGTTTGAAAATGTAAGATTAATTATGGAAGTAAATAAATATAAGGAATTGTAGGTAAGATTAAATAGGGAAAACATATGAATGCATAGGAGAATAATAATTATTAATATATATATATATATATATATATATATATTATAAATTAGATGAATTTTAGATGTGTTAATGGGTACCCTTGACCCAAAGAAATAACCATCAAAATTTTTTCCCTAAAAAAAATAACAAAAATAATGAAATGATCTGTGATTGAAAATCCGAAGTAACTTTTGAATGAGAACAAACATATTATGACTAATCTGGAACCAAAAACATAGCAGATATTATGACTTAAATGAAGAAGGTATTAGTATTTCATTAAAAAATTTAATTTTCTCATAATGCAATCACTTTATTCCATCCACATCTTACTTGCAACTCAAATAACGAAACTCTGGTTGGATGAAGTTCATAATTATATCAAGAATGCTAATTTATATCTTGTAATTTCATGTGCACATGACTATTTATCATTTTAGCAGTTCACTATTGGATTTTTTCTTGTATAGTTTTATTCACAAATAATTATCTAAGAAAACATAATTTCAGATTTTGTAACCTATCTATTGATAGTTGTTAACAAATTTGTGGTATGGCGAAATGAAATTCGCGCCTCTGTCCCAGGAAGTTCATGCCTTGAGTGGTCTATGTAAAAATTTTACTCAAAAATAAGCCCTAACCCCAGGTCATTTAAGTCTCAATGACTTCAGGAAAAAAAAAAAAAAAGGTCTCGATTTTATGTGCCACTCTGATGGCCAATGGATGGGATCCACATTCTTAATTTAAATACAATAAATGTTTCACAATTTAAAATTTTCCATTTTATAATTATGTTTGTCAAAGTATACATTGATGCGTTTATTCATGTGCATAAATTTAAAGACTTTTTTCCCTATTATATTATTTTTCAAAGACTTATTTTTAAAGTGTATGTCTTCAATATATCTAATAGATGATAACAATAATCACAAATTGAAGTTTTAGCACCCCAAACTTCTACGTTTTACAATGCAATCAAAATATTCGGAGTGCAATTAGTTAATTTGCATCAAGGGTCTGTTTGGTTGGAAGTAAAATGTTTTCCTTGGGAAAATATTTTCCGTGGAAGTAATTTTCCATGAAAATCATTTTCCTTTCATCATTTTCAGGTGTTTGGTTAGCTTATTGAAAATATTTTCTTACTTCATTTTTTTGGTGTTTGTTTAACTTTTGAAATATTTTCACTTTTATCTCTATCTTTACTTTCTACACATTATAACTACATACTTCTTCCCATACAAAATAAGAAAATTTATCTTATTGTTTAACTTTAAAAAATCTTGGAAAAACGTATATATGAATAAAAAATATCTCCTTAAGCAATAAATAAATTGCTGGTCATTTAGTGTCAAATATTAATCACATGCAATGCTTATTGTGACATATATCTTACACTCTCACTGCTGGAAGTTTTTCTAGAAAAGAATGTCCTTGTTATACATAATTAATTACTAGTATAGGATGAATAGGATGAGATTTTTTTTTTATTTTGAATATACTAGGGGGAGGGTTGGGTGGTACGGGGGAGGGAGTGTAAGGACGAGGTTTTGGGTTCGAGTCCTCCTGTTTATACTAAAAAAAAAAAAAAATACTACAAGATGTTTTCAGTAAGTTTAGAACATACTACAGGCGGGATGCATGCATTTCGGAAAACAACTTCAGTAAGTTTGGAAGGGAAGTTGTTTTCCATAAGACGAGTGAAAATATTTTACATCGGAAAATGTTTTCAGCAACTTTTGTGCAACCAAACACGGGAAATTAGGAAAGTATTTTCCTGAAAAATATTTTCACCCGAAACAAACGGACCCCAAATCATTGCAATTTTCAGCACTTGCACCTTCTTCTTCTTAATGAAACTATAAACCGCAATCAAACTATAAATCCAATCAAACAAATGGCAACTATGCCAACAGTCTCTTTTGATCTTTCGGGTAGTGACCTAAGTTTCTTCAAGGAAAGATCCAAATATAGGAGACCAGAGTTGCATTAGGGAGAGAGAGAGATTGGACTTTGCAACATAGCTGGATTAACTGTTGAAATTTTACAAATGAATCAATGGTCAGAAATCAAGAAACCATGCAGGTCTCAAAAGCAAACAACTAATTAATTAAAAAAAATGTATCTTTGCCCTTCAACATTTGGCTCACTAGGAGGGACAAGGAACCTAACTTTACAGTTTAACTATCTGGGTGAAAGGCAAGCAAACAAGTATCTTCAGATGGCTGAACTTTAGTTTCTCCAATTACAGGTGATGTATGACCTCGTGGTGCTTGCATAGCTTTCATTTTCTTCTTCTGCAAACCATCAATGTTCCAGATACATAGCTGCAAACAATATGGTCCACCAATCATGAGCAGTTAGCTCCTTAATATTTTTACAGATGATTAAGGAGATAATTTCAATCCAGACATGGGAAAAAAGAAAAAGCACCTGCCTGTGCATCAGCTCCAGATGATACCAATACATTCAGGTGATTTGTTTATGGTGCCCCTTAAGCTTGGTTTTAACCTATAATTCAAAACAAGGGTCAAAAAGAAAAACAGCTGATAGTTCCATCTCAAGCAGGGGGAAAAGAAGACATACAAGCCGATAGTGAAGCAGCCATCATATACAAAAAAGATCGTAATCAACAGATCTGTAGGCTTCTTAATTCCAAAAGCAACCTTCTTCTTAGTCCTTTTTACCAGTCAATCTAGGGAAAAGTAGATTTAAAGAAAGATCGTATGCACCAATGTCACAACATCTTCCCTTTAAATGAAAACAGAGGCATGTAATGGAAAACAAGAAATTAGGGTATATCACGCAATACAGATGCAAGAAAACAGGAAAACGACAATGGAAATGTGCAGGAAGGACCCAAATAAACATTGGTTGGAGTTTTCACAAAAAAAAAAAAGAAGACTAAGTTTTCCATAATCATTTAGTAAGTCAGGCTCTTGCTCCTACTCCAGAATCTGACTATCACCAAACAGAATATAAGTTTTTAAGTTTTCCTTCCTAATTTCCTATTTAGTCTTAAATTTGAGGACCTTTAGAAATTATAGGTGATTTGGGCCTCCAAATGATGCCACATTCAAGATAACAAAGCACGAAATCCTACCATAAGGCTCAAACTGGTATAATATAATCCACAATTGACCTATTGTGGAAGGTTTAGGGACTTCAAAGGGGCTGTCTCAACAACAAAAGATGTACTCTGAGGTAGACAAAGAGAATTAGTCAAGTGATTGCAACAAAAATCATGCATAAAAGCTTTCATTTTCAAAACATCCTGCGGCAGCATCATTATCTTTATCTAAAAGCCAGTGAAGTGCTAAACAAACAATTTCTTTAAATAAGCAACATGATCAGCACTTTGGAATAGGATATTATTCACAAATCCAAAGGGATGACAAGAAAATCTACCTCATCAACTCCGACATTGTATATTTGTATGGTGGAATCTTCCATTCCTATGGCAATAATATTGTTGTCCCGAGGATGGAATGCCAAGTAGGTAGCTGCTGGAGGTGGAGGCATGAAAGTAGTCATGGCCTGACCAAAATTCAAGGGATTGGATTTGTCATCTTAAACCATCAGCAGAGGTCGTGCAAAGGTCAGACAACGCAAACAATGGACACAATCAAAACACAATCTGAGCATAAAAAATGACAGATAAGCAAAAGAGGACTTTGACCCATAAACGTAATGGCATTAGGTGCAGAGGGTAACAACAGACCTTAAACGTCGTCATATTGAACAAAGGGACCTTGCAACCAGATGCAGACATGACGTAAGAGTCATTCTTTGATAAAGCAATGCATGCGGGTGACTCTTCTGCTGGTTTGGCTTCACTTAGATCATTAGACATGAGAGCTGGCTGCCACATCTGAGGAATGATGGATGCAGTAGACTGATATGCGCAGAACATACAACACGGAAGAAAAAAAATACAAAAAATGGGACATATCAGATAAGGTTAAACTGAAGGAAAAAAGAACAGAAATGGAAACAACATGCTGAAAATCCAACCGTTCCAGAAGGATTCCATTCACTGCGCTAACATTCCCAGAGCCTATGAAGAGCATTAGAGCCCAACACCAACAGAGCAAGACCAGAATTTGTGTAAAGCAAACGCAAAATCTGTAATTCCCATATTTCTTGCTAAATAAAAGTACCAAGGGTATCCGTTAATAAAGAACTTTCAAAGCATTACACACAGCAAGAAATTCTATAAAATATAGGATAATCGCATTTAACACTGAGACTTACACACTAGTTACAGATATCCCCTCAACTTCTGATTGCAGCACTTTAATACCTCATTCAACTTTTTAGAACATCATGACATCACACCAACACCAGGCACAATAAATACATTTTCATCAGGAGACCTGAATGCATATACATCAATAACCTTAACTCAGCGTCTCTCTCTCTCTCTCTCTCTCTCTCTCTCTCTCTCTCTCCCTCCCTCCCTCCCTCTCCCTCCCTCCCTCCCTCCCTCTCTCCCTCTCTCTCTCTCTCTCTCTCTCTCTATCTCTCTCTCTCCACTTCTCTCATCCTTATGCCTTTGGAATAGGTTAAAGGTTTTAGAAAGGAGATAATCTGTGATTGAGAGGTTTGGTGATTCTGGTGGCTTGAATGCAGCTAGCGAAATGGGCAACTGGCTATAGGGTAACCGGTTGGGAGGCGCTAAATTGTTGCCGGGACATGTTACATAAAACAGGAAGTGGGATATGCTATGCTGTTCACTGGCTGGGTTAAGTTGACTTATGCAATCAAATTCTGTCCTACAATGAATGCTTTCCCAAGAAAACGAAAATTATTTCAATAAAAGTGAGGATCCCACCCATGTACCATGCATATACCTTGCTAGCAGCCAGAGGGTCAGGCAACCTTAGCGTCTTGAGTTGATTTGCCTCAGCTATATCAGAAAACTTCCAGCTTTTAATTCTATCAGCATTATCTGAAATCGTTGGTTTGACATCAGCTATTGTGCTTCCCTCCATGGCAGGCTGTAAATGAGTCAGATCAATGAGTGAGCCAAACAAAGCACAGCAACAACATTGAAGATGGATGTACAGACAGAAATCATCAATTAAAAGACAAAAGTTTTTAAAGACAATAAAATGGAAAAAAACAGAATACAAGATTTCCAATGGATAATGACTGTTGAATTCTGTCGGTTCATTCAAGGATTGGAGCAACAGGGGCAGCAACATGACCAATAGGGCCCAAAGAACCAGCAATTGCAGGCTGCAGGAAACAATGCAAAGACATAAATCATGTGATGCCCTTCTGCAAAAAAAGAAAACGAATAAAAAGAGAAGTGGAGGTATTTTAACATTGACTTGTTCAGAGAAAGCCCTGGATCCCTCGAATGTTCTGCTCTCCAGCATCCTCAACAAGTATTGTCCATCTGTATTCACCAATATTTTGATTCCATTTTCGCTTGTTGTAACAGCAAGCAATGATCCTTCTTTGTTGAATCTCAGTCTAGGACTTGCCTGCAATGACTTATCATTGATTTTAAATTTGCCAAGTTGCAGTAAAAGGCTTATCAACAAAATATGGTTGTTTTCAAAAGAGATACTAACAGGCAATCTCCCATCAGCATTGGTGAAAGCAATCATGTTGTTATTATCCATGTCCCAAAACTTAATCTGAAACTCATCACCAGCAGCTAAGAAACGATTCCTTGTTGTATCAAATTGCACCACACTCAAAGACCGTTTCCTAAAACCAGAGTATGTCCTCTTGACAGCTCCTTCACTCTCATTCCATTCAACAAGGTGGGATTCACCTTCTTTGCTCGTCCCACAAGAGAATAATCTGAAGCAATAACAGATTGATGAAGCAACTTTGGACAAATCAAAAAAGGAAAATAAAAAAGTCATAGAGAACAGAAACCGCCAATGCTTTTTTTTTTTTTTTTTTTCCAAATGTGTTGAATATTCCATTGACATTTGCACTTCTTTTTTTTTTTTTTTTAGGCAAACCCCGTACACGGGGAGGGGATGCCAGCCCCAAATCTTATTGCAGAACAAATGAACGAGGGTGGAAAACCCCCAAAAAAAAAAAAAAAAACTGACAGTTACAACCAAAACCACAGCCTAACTCACTTCACTGAACCAACGAACACCCGGCACACCCCGTGCGTCAAGACTAATCGAAGCCCGAACCAGAGCCGGCAGTTGGTGAACCTGATCATACACCCGGGTGCTTCCAGCCCCTAAAGCTGCTAACCTATCCGCAGAGGAGTTAGCCTCTCGGAAAATATGTGAGAGAGAAGCCGAAAAACCTTCCAAAAGATCTCTTATCTTCCTCAAAATATTACATAATGGCCATTTAGCAATGACCCCAGAGCCAACCAAATGCACCAACGTTTTGGAGTCCACCTCTACCAATGAAGGGCAAAACCCCCTTTGAACACACAACTGCAAACCAAACAACAAAGCCATACTTTCTGCCTCCAACACCTGCTGATCTCCAAATTCCTTGTAGAAAGCAAAGATCAACTTCCCATGACTATCCCGCAACAGACCACCACCCGAGGCCCTACCACGATTCACACTCGCGTCCGAGTTGAGCTTAAGCAAACTTAGTGGCGGTTTCTCCCAGGCCACCGCACAAGGGGTCCCCCTCCGCGGGGAAACTTTAATGAACCTGAGTAACTCACAATCCGCATCCCCCGCAAAATGCGCCCGACGAAACTTACCTGCCCTCCCGAGCTAGTCCAGAAAACAATCCATCTCGCGGAGTATCCTGCCAACCTCCCATCGCCTGCCCTGATACCGCTCCTGGTTCCTGGCAAGCCAAAGGAACCAGCACACTACAACCGGCATGACTGACCGAATGTGATCCTTCGCAGAGGAAGCTGACGTAAAATGCCAAGAGATAAAAACCGACGCCATACTGGAGCAATTACGCAGCTGAAAACCAAATCGGCCAGACACTCTCCTCCACACTTCCGAAGCAACTGGACCAGTTAAGAAAACATGCAAAAGAGTCTCCTCCTCCAGGTAGCAACACCCGCACCGAGAGGGCAAAGCCAAACCCCGAAAACTCAATGTCATATCTAGAGGGAGGAAATTACGCACCAATCTCCAGGCCAAAAAAGACATTTTTGCCGGCAAAACCGAAGGCCAAAGAAGGGAATCGACAACTGAACGAAGCCTCCTTTGCCGAAGCACCTCCCATGCCGACCTAACCGTGAAGTCGCCCGATGACGAAGGCACCCACACCATCATATCCTTCCGAGCCACATCGTGAGACACTTCTTTGATCGCCTGGACGACAAACCCTGGAACCCACCGGGCAAGCCGCTGTTCATCCCAACCATCCCTAGCAATAAACTCTGCGACTATAAAATGAGGCTTGTCAGAGCCACCCACCACACTCTCTAAGGGCTCATTAAAAACCCATCTATCCTTCCAAAAATCCACAAGTCCTTCCCCTAAACACCACCTAATGTTCTGCTCAGCCATTTGACGTACGGCCACAAGACGCCTCCACGTATCTGAAGCCCGCTCTACCAATGCCTCCGAAGGATGAACTCCTTTGATGTATTTGGCATGCATGAACTTTGCCCAAATGGACTCTCCAAGCCTAAACCGCCACCATAGTTTAACCGCAAAAGCCCTTGCCATGTCATTAAAGGACCGAAAACCCAGACCCCCCTCATCAATGGGAAAACACAGCTTGTCCCAGGAAGACCAATGAATGCGCCTCTCCCCCTTATTATCCCAAAGAAAGGAATTACAAATTGTACCCAACCGTGTGAGTACCGCCTTTGGAGGATTCACCACCTGAAGTAAGTACATAGGTAATGAAGCCAGTACATGCCGTACTAAAACCATCTTACCCCCAAAGGAGAGCAGCTTAGTACTCCAGTGTTCAAGACGGGCCCGCATTTTAGAGACAATATCATCAAACAAGACACCCCGCCTCCGGCCTTTATATATAGGAGCACCCAAATAGGTGAATGGGAAGCATTGCCTGTGAAAGCCTAGAACCCTAGTCACCAACTGCTCCTGTTCCGACGTAGCCCCTGAAGGCAAAAAAAAAGAGCTCTTGCTGACATTCACCCTTTGGCCTGAAGTCTCCTCGTACTCCGATAAAAAACCCTTTATTGCAACCAGGCACTCCTCTGAACATCTTGTGAACAAAAGCATATCATCCGCAAAAGCAAGGTACGGCACCGGAAGCCCTGCCGTAACAAAATACCGACCAGGCTGACGCTCCAGCAGATGGTGTAACCCGCGGCCTAAAAATTCTGCCACTAACACAAATAGGCCAGGAGAAACCGGGTCACCCTGCCTAACACCCCTTGAAGATTTAAAAAATCCAGCAGCCTCACCATTCACCAATACTGAGAACCAATTATTAGACACCAGACGAAAGAAAATGTCGACCACCTGTTCCGCAAAACCAAATTTACGAAGCATAAACAAAAGAAATGGCCACTCGACCCTGTCATATGCCTTTTCCATGTCCAACTTTAACATGCGGTTCGGGTGTCTCAGGCGCCTATCTAAATCTACCACCAGCTCCTGCGTCAAAAGGATGTTATCCGTTATCCCCCGGCCTGGAACAAAACCAGTCTGCCACGGTGATACTAAGGCAGGGAGAACCCTACCCAATCGATCCGAGACGAGCTTAGAAATAACTTTAGAACAGACGTTGCAAAGACTAATTGGCCGAAAGTCCTTCCACTGCATGGCGCCTGCGATCTTAGGCAATAACAAAATAGATGTGCTAGTGAAACTCCTAGGCAAACGCATACCCTGGAAAAAAGCCTGAACCGCCTCCAATAAATCAGACTGGATAATATCCCAACAGGCTTGGTAAAAACCCGCCCCAAAACCGTCTGGCCCTGGTGCACTGTCTGCGTCCAACGCGAAAACCACCCCCTTTAATTCTGCCATGTCTGGTAAAGCAGCTAACATGTCATTGTCCGCCGGCGCCAACTGAGGGACCGAGAAGGGAAGCACCGGCGAATGCCACCCATGTCGTTCAGAAGCGAATAAAGACGAACAGAAATCCACTGCGGACTGCCTGATGTGTTGTAGATCCTCCAACCATGCACCCGACTGATCTTTAATTCGAGCGACAAAATTGAAATTTCGCCGTTGCCGGCATCGAGAGTGAAAATATGCTGAGTTAGCATCCCCAACCTGCAACCATTTGATGCCCGCCTTCTGCCTCCAATACTAACCCTCCAACGCCAAACTCCGTGCATAAACCGCCTTTGCCTCCTCCAACGCTGCCCTGGACGCCGAATCCATCTCCGCGTCAAACTGCTCCTCACGTTGCTTCATCAAAGCCTCGGCCTCCCGTACCTTGCTAAAAATGTTGCCAAATACTTGGACATTCCAAACCTGCAGGCACCCCTTAACAGCTTTCAGCTTGTTATAAAATTTCGGCATACCCTCACCCTCAACCGGCATCGCCCAACCCTGCCGAACCACGTTCATAAAACCCGAATGCCGCCTCCAAACATTCAGAAATCTAAACGACCGCTTGCTGTGGCCCCCATTCTGACAGTTAATCAAGAGTGGAGCATGATCTGACCGTCCCCTGGACAAGTGGGAGACATGCGAGAATTCATACCCATCAGCCCACTCCTGATTCAAGAAGGCCCTATCCAATCTCTGCCATACTCTACCATTCGTCCAGGTAAATAACCCCCCATCAAATGGCACCTCCGACAAGCCACAACTGCCGATAGCTTCATTAAATTCCTCCATGTTCCTTGCATTAGCCGGAGAACCGCCCACACGCTCCTCCGAGTTGGAGATGACATTAAAATCCCCTGCCAGTAGCCATGGCCCGATAACCTCTCCCGCTAATCCTTCCATTGCCGACCACAATTCTCGACGCCCCACCCTCGAGCATCTAGCATAAACTGCCGAAACTTGAATTGAACACCCAGAGGAAAATATGATGTGCATGTGAAGAAGCTGCTCTGCCATCTCCCTGAAGCTCAAAGACAGCTCACTATACCAAAATACCCACACCTTGTTATGCAATGCTCCCACAGCCTTATCAAACCCCAGGAGCCGACGTACCACCTCCAATTGTGGAATGTCCGACAAAGGTTCCAAAAGAACCAGCAATCTTATTCTATTATTTATGCAAATCTTATGCAAATATCTAAGGGAGTCCTTGCGAGAAGCCCCACATATATTCCAAACTACAAACTTAATGGGACTTAACATGAGACCGCAAAGAATAGTGATTTTTAGATTGGAGCTGAACCTGATTAAGAGGAGCGTTCTCCGAGTGGCCACCCTGGAGCCTAATTTCAATTCGACCAGCGCCCGCGTCCTGAGGCTGCTCCCGCGCACTCAGCCCCTCTCTTGATCGCTTTGAAGCATGGCGCAGCCGACGATGCAACACCATTTGAAACTGTTTTAGCTGCTCCCACGGTGCTACTTCCCCCGGATTATCCCCGTCCGAGCACTGCCGTCTATGACCCTTGGCTGCCCGAAAATGACCCGCAGACCTAGCAGGAGTACGATCAAAATCCTGCACCTCCATGTCATCAATAGCGTTCAACACCGCAAAGGTATTAACAGACGCCGCGACCAACTCCTCCCTCTCCCGTTCCTCCACCTGCATTACCAACGTATGAGCCGAGGCCTGCTCCAACTCCTTTATATCCCCCGAAGACGTTTCAGGTATAGCAGCAATCACATCAGCAGCAACCGAAAGTGCAGCAGTCTCATCACCAGCCAAAACTTCTTCTACTGTCGAAACGTTAACAAAATTAGTCAATAGCATCGGCGCCTTCTGAACCCATGTTTGGTGCTGCACCCCCCGCCCCATATCAGCGGTCGCGTCCTCCACCACAGAGGGAGCACCCATCTCAGGATCACAATTGGCGGCAATTTTGCCCTCTACTCCCTGGCCAGAAACCAAGGCACCATCAGTCCGCTGACGCCACTCCACCTGTTTCCGCGCTCCTTCCCTCTGCAAGAGAGAATGACCATTGTTAGGCTGGGAACCCACCGTTGCTGTCCCGATCCTCTTGGAAGGCTGGAGATCCGGATTCTTCCTAAAACATTCCACGTCTTCATGTCCAAAACGAGTGCAGAATCCACAAAATTTCGGCCAGCTCTCATATTCTACAGCCTGCCAGAACCCGTCCTGATCCTCCCCAATCCAAATACGGTTCGGGGGCTGCTTTGATATATCCATCTCAATCAGGACCCTCGCCACCGAAGGACGTCGAAGGGCCAAAGTCGCTGCGTCAATCTTCAGACATCGTCCCAACAAACCAGCTAATTTGGCAATGTACATCGCATTAAACAAAGGCAAAGGAAGTGATGGCAGAGATACCCACACCGGAGCATATGTCGAATCCTGATGAACTTTGAAATCCAATGTCCATTTGGATAACAGCATCTGCGCTCCCTTCACGAACCAAGACCGGCGCACAAAAAGTCGTGTATAATCCTCCTCCGTCAACGGCCTGATCAGTACGTGATTCATATCCAGAAGGCCAACCTCACAGTCTCCCTTGAGACCCAGCGAAACAAAAAAACCCCTAATAACCTCCATTGGTGGGCGACGAAACGGAAAACGTCCGACCAAAGCATTCTTAAAAGGCATCGAAAGCAGATGCATATCTCTCTGGGATAATCGCAGCGCCGGCTCCCCTCTATGAATTGAACAACAACCCAGATCAGGAATATTTGACACCTCCAGCCGGCCTGAACCAGATAGCATGTCGGCGAACGACTTGGAAGGTGCTGCGCAGCCAGGTGCACCCTCCGTGGCCGGCGGCGGCCACGGAGGCCCCTCCATGCACGGTCCTCAAAGATTAGGGTTACAGCAGTCGCCCCTCGTTTGGCATGCACGTGTCGTTTTTTTTCTAGCCGTAGTTGCTTGAAAGATGCTAATAGAAAATGATGAATAAACCGCCAATGCTTTCCAAGGGAAAAGTATGCAAAAGAAAAGAACACAGAGTGCTAATTTTCACCATGCTAGATTTTGGCTTCAGAAGAACATCTCGAGGGTTACACGAATGTTTAAGCAGAAATAACTTGCATCTTAATTGTCTTTGATGCCATTGCCAAAGAATTATACCACCATATGAATTTACAAGAATTGGAAAGAACCTATTTCCTTATTATTAGAAAGTTCAACAAATTAGGCATCTCAAAATACACAGCTTTTCCAGAAGTTTTAGAAGAATATTTAAGAACTTGTTTTGTTAATAATGGTAAGGACCTGATAATGTTCAAATGTTATCAGACTTGACGACAGTGCATCCTATGCCAAAAGCACATATGGTGACAGCATAGTCTACAGAGACAGTAGCAATAACTAAAACTATCATAAAAGCAACTGTAATTGAAAGAAGCAGAAAACGTGTTATACTTTCAACCCCAAAAAGAAAAAATAGCGTAAGATGAAGTCACATCTATTGGTAAGAAATATACACCAAGTGTAAGTATATTATGAGCATCAAATTGGAATCGATTAAACAGCATAGAGCTTCTGCAATTGCCTGGTTCCATCAGCACTATATGCCATTGTTGTGCACCAAAGTCCGGGAGCATCATAATCAACCCTAGACCCCAAGCAATTATAAACCATGCTTTTATCTTTCCGTCAATAGCTGTAGAGAAAATAAACTGCAAACAAACACTGATTTATTATGATGATGTCACGTCGAAGGACTCAAATAATCAAGATATGATTCTTTTTCACGGCCACACTTCAAGATGACCCAGAAATTAATTCAGATGTCAGAAACACCGCCTTGTAAAAGAATAAAACAGGCAGCATAGCACCCTTAAGGTCTTACCTGGATATTCTCTTTATAATGAGGGCAGACAGAATATACACGAGCTTCATGGCCTTCAAATATATACAGCCTGCGACCAGCAACTGCATCCCAAACCTGTCATAGATAGATCCATGAAAATAGATAAAATAAAACCACACTAAGATGTTCATGGAAGATTAGTACCTTGATCATCATGTCATCCCCACAAGTCACTACACACAGTTGCTTGTTAGGATGAGCAAAAGCAACGTCATTTACACCGCCGATATGAGCATCAATCTAGAAAACCCAAGCACTAATCAGCAATCAGACATTTGTACAGTTACCACTCACAAACAGACACAGCAAACAGTTTAAAACCAACATACCTCCAAGTGCTGTCTCAATTCGCCTGCTGGATTGTAGGTATATATCTGAACAATGTGCTTGGAAAAAGCAACACCTAGTAAACCAAATGACAACAGAATTTGATATGTGTTTTAAATAAACCTAATGAATTTTGACAAGGTCAAATAGAAAAATTGAGAAATACCAAGTATAGATCCATCTGGGCCCCAAATGCATCGGTTCACAGATACGGTAGCATCTTTCACCAGAGTTGTCTAGAGTCATTTAAGGTTTTTGTAATGTTACGAGACAAATTTGGAAAATTAATAAACAACAACTAGTTTAAGATTTAAGCACCTTAGTCAAGGAGCGACAGGTTAAAGTATCATAAATACAGACCTGTAACTGCATTGAACAGGCCGAGATATCCCAAACTTTGAAATTTTTATTAGCCAACCTCTCTCGGGAACCAACTTCCCATATGCTAATGTCACCAACATTTGTTCCAACTACCAGGTAGACTAGAGTAGCCAGCAAAATACTTAAAGCTCAGAATGATGAGAGGCTATCATAAACAATCTTAATTAATATATGAAATTTGGTTACCAGGTAGAGTAGCCGGCAAAATACTTAAAGCTCAGAATGATGAGAGGCTATCATAAACAATCTTAATTAATATATGAAATTTGGTTAATTCAGAAATGCAGCAGGTAACTTCACATGATTAAGCTCAATGCAAGTAAAAGAAGGTCTCTGAAGAATCAACCTAGAAGAACAGTCTATTGCTGAGGATGGAAGTCCAAACTCATAACATTAGATCCTTCGCTCAGGTTACGTGCAACAGTTTTAGGAAGGTCATCTGGCGAGTAAATATTAGGAGAATGAGTAGAACCAGAAAAGGAAACCTAGAAAAATATTTGTATCAGCATGTATGGTCACTAGAAAAACTGCACCCATCAAGGAATCAAATAAACAGATCATAATCATGCAAAACATGCCAAAACTTCTTCATTTATACAAACCTCGTCAGATTGGCCAACACCAAGCCGTTTCATTAAATGCTCTGAATCAGCAGTTTGATAGTCCATTGCTGAAGCACAAGGTGGAGTCCTCGGATGTTTAAGAACGGTGGCTAAAAACATTGCATGAGGTAATCATAGTCTATTAACCCAAAACATCATCCAGTACCAGCAGTTATAATTTGAAAACTGACCTGCACCAGGTGCCTGAACAATAGCTGGAGGACCTGCTACAACAGCAGCATGCGGTACAGAATGGTTAGCACTAGACATCCACCCCGCAATGGCACTTGGAGAAGGTGAAACAACTCGTTGGAATCGCTGCAGGAAGACAGTTTGGAATAGTGACAAGGTAAACAAAAGGCATAAGCCAATTTTGGATATAAAGAAGATCATTAACTTACGCCATGGGCTCCAAGAGGCAGAAAAGTCCCAGGTTTAGGTACAGGTCCAGCAAGGAGACTATTAGAAGGTGGGGGAGCACAAGCTCCATTACTAGACAAACAAGTATGGTCAGTGAAAAGGGTTTTAATATCAGGATTTGGCCGGGGGTTCTTACAAAGTTGATGCTGCCAATTAAGACTGCAGAAAGAAACAAAGTTCAGTGAAAATATCCTACTAAGGAAAGCAGGAACCATGAGAAAAACAAATACTGTCTACTTCCCTAAAACCTTAAATCAGTAATTTAACATTCAAAATCAACATTTACAGCAATGCCACTTAATATACAAGACAGGGACACATGAAGATGTATCCTACATATTCACATCTAATTATAATCAGATAGTGATACATAGATAGCAGCGTAACCTCTGATTAATCAGTGTGCGCAATCATGAAGCTTTGAATGCTGGAATGTGAGCTTATCACAGAACAATGGATTTGCTTCTATGAGCTTTTTCAGTTCAACCAGCATAACGTTTCGTGCAGACTTAGTGTCCCCATATTTGGAAAGCTGCTCATTCTGCCTAGAACAATGCCACAAGATAATTCAAAAGGCACAAAGAAACTGAAAGTATTGTATGGCTCAAATGCTGAATCTGATTACCTAAAATTCTCAAGAGTTAATAACTAGGTAGTCTCCTTGAAGAGATCTTCATTGAAAGAGGCAAACCCCTTAAGATCCTTGACAAGAATATCAACAGCTTTTGCTCTGTCATTCCTGCATAGTAAGGTAAGGAATAATCATAACTTCTCAGATTTTATCATAACTCAGCAAATCCCTGCTCTCGGACATAAAATCTTACTTATCAAGAGCTTCAAGATACTTTCGCTTTCGTAATTCAAAGAAAATCTTCATTGAATAGTGGTTATCCTCAACCTTTGTGAACCCACTCAGGTATCATTCAACTTCTTTCCATTCTCCTGCTTGAACTTGATCTTCAAAATATTTCATATTGAAGAAGAATCCAGACTCTTGTTCCAACCTGAATAATATTACATGCTACTCCACCATAAACTCAGAAGCAAGCATGCCAAGAGTCTTCATCTTTAAACTAATAGAGTCATTTAATAAATTCCTTCAATTAACATGTATTGTACAAACTCTTCATGTTAATTAAATCCAACTTCAGAAAATGGCAAATTTTTCTTTTTCTTTTCTTTCTAGGAAGAGTGACAGTTTGTACATAGTCTTTTTCACACTTTCACCGTTCCCCAAATCATATAGAAGAATAACATTCAGTTGTAATTCAGTCTCACAAACCTCCCTCCCAAGCGTATTGACAACAAAAAAGAAAAAATAAAATGCTTTATTCTATTTCATCAGCTCGTTCATTTTCAACAACAGTAGAAACAGGAATCAAGAAATGAATGACTTCGTCTTACAATAAATGAACAAAACTTACTTGTGGACTGTCTCCTTGAACTTCTCCTCATCCAAGGACTGTAGTATTAAGAAAACCAGTTCTCGACTCAAGGATGGCATGGTAATGCTACCCAGTACCCCTAACCACTCCAGCGCAAATATCTGATATTAAAGGAAAAATTGCAGATTGAAATAACACAAATAGCTCTTCAAGCCTCCACCTTTTTTCAATCAAGCTCAACCTCATTCATCTCAACAATAGAATTGCTTGATTACCCAATAACATTCGCACCAAGAAGTACAACATCAAACTCATTTCACCACAGAAAGAATAGATATTTCGAACCACCATTACTCCCAGCTTAATCAAATTGTCACATTTTTAACAACTACATAGACATATATCCATTGGTAATTATAACTAAAAAAGAAAATGCAGAATCTACTATCACTGCAATACCATCATCTTCTCCTAACCATCAGTTATCGTTACAAAAAGAAAAAACCTCCTTTTTGCTCATCTTCGACCTTCTAACAGCAACACATTAATAATGCAAATCATACAGGCTACAGCAAAGATTACAACTTTCTGAACAAACCCCTTAAAAGCCCCCCAAAACTGAATATCTCAGCACAAAAACAAGAACCAACAAACCAAAAATTTTCGTTACCTACAAACATCTACAAATCACACTTGGAGAACAGAAAAATAAGCCATTTTCTGGATCTGGGTCGATGCGAAATTGAAGCAAAAATGCTGAAAATGCATATTTATAAAGTTAAAAGAAGCAGCTTACTTGAAAGATATGACCCCAAATGGTAGGGGAAGAGAAGGTAGGGATTTTCTTTCTTTCGAAAAGAAAGCCTCTGCAAAGCAACACCAGCAGCACCAGTCTAGTCCCACCGGCCACCACTAGAGCAGTGTACTTTCCTTTGTCCTTTTTGCGCTTTCTTTCAACTTCTATGTATATTCCGTACGTTGGAATTTCCAGTTGCTGGGGAATGGGGCCTCATGTGTTTATTAATTATTAGTGTCTTAAATTCTCAATGACTGAAGAAATGATAGGAAAGTGAGCCCGGAAACTGAATTAGGCAGTTAATACAAAAGAGTTGTATTGGTAATATGTCCACGTGTTTGGTTTCAGTTGGTTATGAATTGGATTTGATGGCTGAGATTAATAATTACCCAAGTTTTTGCTGCTAATGTTGCCAAATCATTTCTTAAAGATGATTAAATCCCAACCAAACCCCCCCCCCCCCCCAAAAAAAACCCTAAGACCACCATAAAAAGCTCTTCATTTGACTTGACAATTAATCTTGGCATTTGGGGGAAAAAATTGTTTGTAAAATAACTTTTTAAATTTGATACTTGAAATGGCCTAAAATAAAAATATCTTTGCAAGTTTATTATTATTTTTTGTCAAAATTGCAAGTTTATTATTATAGTGTTAATATTTTGAAAGAATGAAGTCATGAGGAGGAAATAAATATAAATGTATACTTTTAAACGGTTATTCAGTGTAAATTGAGTATAAAAACCAGTGTTTATTATATCGAATTAGAAATAAATATTTTATTCATTCTTTTTTTTGAATCGTACTCAAAAAAATAATATTGTATCATTATTTAAAATAAACTTGTTTATAAGATAAAAATTAACTAAAGAATGTTTTACTCCCTCCGTCCACTTTGATAGTCATGTTTTTCTTTTTCGTCTGTCCCAAATTATAGTCCATTTTTCAATTGAACAATTTAGTTGTATTTTAATTTTCCTAAAATACCCTTATTCAATGTAAGTTGTTATTACTATAAACCTACCCCATTTAATGAGAGTTGATTCTTTTTTTACTATCAATTCAAGTTCCCATAAAGTTGTACTCTAATAATGTGAGGGTATTTTAGGAAAATAACTACCTAAATTGATTATTCCAACAAAATTAACTACTTTTTCTTAAACTGTATGAAAAAAGAACAAAAACTATCAAAATGGAACGGAGGGGGTAAGAGTTTACAAATAACAAGTCCTTGAAAAAGAGCTATGGAAAGGCTTTCTTCGTTTACCTTGGAAACAAGTAGATAAAGCATTGTGTAATTTGTCCTCATACGTGTCTTTAAATCCATTGATCAATTCTCTCTATTAATCAGAATTTTTCGCTCTCTTTAAAGTAAGATGTTTTTGGATGACAAATGTCAATTATATTTTTTAGTACCTCATTTAACTTAAGTTATGGTAAAGTGTGTAAGAATTTGCTTGAGTTTTATATGGATGAAATAGAGCCACAATTTAGTTAGCATGCAAGGTTATTTATTACTAGTATTTCTTTCTAAATTGGTACATATACAACTCTTTTGGAACCAAAATTTTAAATCTATTATGCCAAAGTAATCATCAACTTAGTATGACATTCTTAACTCTTTTTTCTTTGGTACTCTACAATGCTAAATAACTGATAGTTTTTTCTGATGTAAGAATCATATTATCACAATGCATTAACAAAAAAAGTTAGTAGGATATTTTATCTTTGCAAAACTATAAATTCTATTTAATATTTAGACATCTTTATGAAACCTAAAAATTGACTCAAACTTTTGATTCTCAATTAAATAAAACCTAATAGTGGACTAGTAACAAAACCACTAATCGCCACCATTCCTTTGAACTGGTGATCACCATCAAGCAATTAAGTCTTGGTGGCATGGGAGATCAAGGTTATCCTTGCCTCCCACTAATTTGACACTATATGTGATTGTTTTTATTGATTTTTTCCTATAGTGATTCAACTTCCATCGGCTCTTTCGGTGATTCAATTCCCATTAGCTTCACTCCCCTTAAATTAGGATAGATTAAATTATAGAAATATTACTGTTGCAACAAAAAAACCATTAATCACTTAAATTAAAAACTATTCCCACACATTCTATGGCTAAATTGAACTTTCCATATTTTGTCAGTTTATAAACCAAATTAATCACATAAAATTGGAAATCTTTTTTTATAATCAAAGCCATATTATTAGTATCCTTCAAGTTGGTACAAACTATGTGCAAAGCATGAATTAAGCATATTACAATTGGCTATTTGATTCCTCCACTTAGATGATTGCCAACTTAAAGTTTTTTTTTAATGATTATTAAAATAGTAAATTCAGTAAATTTTAGAAGTTTTATTAATAACCCCAATGTCAAACTTCATTTTCCATTCTACCCTCTCCAGTCTCCACTTGTTTTAGGTGGGTCCATTGAAGAAACCCCCAATTCAACAACAAAACCCCAGCAGAAAGCCCCAAGAAAAACACACAGTAGAAGACACTCACGGGCACACAGTGAGGCCTGAGAGACGACGATGCAAAGATGGTGCTCAAAGCTCCGGTCACTGGCTTCGGCACTGCATTACTCAGCAAAGCCCCGAAATCCCACCTCAATTTCCATACGGACCCTCCACATTTCTCCTAATTTACTCAACAAATCCACTGCCCAATTTCCAATTTTTCCCAGCTTTAAGTCCCTTCAAAATGTCCCTCAAGTTCCTCACCCCTCAAACTCCAATCCCTCTCATCTCCCTCTTTCTGTAAGTAAATTTCAGAACCCTTTTTCTGATTTTGTTCTCACGTTTCATTTCTTTTTGGGCTAGTAAGAGCATTTTTTTAATTACAAATTTAGCTTTTTAAATTTTGTGATGGCCAACGAGTTTTGTAGCAAATTTGAACTAAAAAATGATTGCTTTGTTTTTTGGGGTCTTTACGGCCTTTTTTTTGTTGCTTTTAAATATGGATTACGTTTTGAACTCAAAATCGAGGGAGATATGGTTGTTGGAAATTTATGTTACTTTTTTTCGGTTTGTTGCAATTTAATATTGAATTTATTCAACTGTTGAAATTTTATTGGCTGCTGTGTGGTCTTATGGTTTAACAAGAAAATATAGCTGGTAAGATTATTTGTTGAAATTGATTAATATCTTGGTTTGAAGGATTGATTAGAGAATCTAGGATGGGTTAACTGACTTAGAAGTTAACTTTATTGGTATTGGGAGATTGTTCTGTGTCTTTTTTTTTTATTGGTCTGTTCTTTATTATCAGTAAGTTCTAATGTCATTTGTTTTGATTGTTGTCATCTGCAGTTTTTTCAAGTGAGGCATATTACTGCAAAACAGAGGAAAAGAAAGTTAAAGAGTAGGCAACCATTGACTCCAATCACTTCCAAAGTCAAGAAAATCAAAATGAAATGTTATTCGTATGTAAATCCCTTGATCACATGCAAAGAAATTCGTTTTTAGTGGTCTGTATTTACTATTTGCAAACATCTAATGATTTTGGTAAATTTTATCTCTCAGGTCATTTAAGGGAAGATTTAGAGTTATGAAGGATGGGCAAATTAGGCGTTGGAAGGAAGGGAAGCGGCACAATGCACATTTAAAGGTCTGTTTATTGTCCTACTGCTGGATAAAATGATAATAACATTATTTGAGTTGGTATGAATTTTAATCTGGTGCTTTTAGCATAGTCGCTTGTTATAGTGCTTCTTTTATTTTCACTGTTGTGCTTAATGCACCTCGCGTTTAAACTTGTTTTCTGTTACCGCACCTTCATTTAGATGTTATAGGAGTTACATTGGTTCCATGTTGTTGCTTATCTGTTTCTGTAGGAGTTTTAAGGAAAAGGTCATGAGTATATGGTCAAGATAGTAGGGCAGAAAAATCTGTTGTTGAAAATTGTAGTGAGTAGAGAAGATTTCCAAAAGTTCACTATGGAACTTTATTGAATGTGCTCTTCTTGGAGTGTATGTATTGTCAAATAGAAAAAGAGCTCAATAGAATGCCTTTTATAGGCCGTGCTCAAATGCATTTTCTGTTTTTCCATAGGAGGAAGTTGGATTTGCATGGAATGGCATAGCCTTCTGAAATTTTCATGTCACTCAGCTTTGCCGTTGGTTTCTTTTTGCTTTTTCCATAAAAGAAGGATAAGTACTATGGGGTCCCATGTCTTATAAGTACGCTAACTGATTTGTTTGTATTGTTGGCATAACCATTTGAAGTGCTTCTATGATCTCCACTTTCTTCTTTCTGCTTCTCATTTACTGAATTTGATTGGCAGGCTACAATATTAGCAAGTCCTCCAATTTGCCATCCTCCTTTGCTCCAGTCCTTTGACATGAACTATCTATTCGATTCACAAATAAACTACAACTGGAAGCCCTTACAGTTAAAAAAGAGAATTGTTCCTAAATCTAAACACAACCCTAAAATATAAAGGAAATTATCAAGCCTTTGAATAATTGTGTATGACATTTAGGGAACATGCTACTGCTGACAGAGTGGAGAATGGAAGGCCTACCTTTCTGGATTAAGCCTGAGTTGCAACAAAATACTAGCTTACTGTGAAACTATCTGGTAAATTTGTGAGATAACTTGTGAGGGAGGGAAGAAAATGTGGAAAGAATCTTTCTTTTCTCCATCCACTGACAATTGACTTGGGAATAGTCCCATCTTCAAGCTTCCCTTGCTAGTAATGGTTACCAGACTATATGGCAGGGAAAGGATATGTTTCAGAGTAATTGGCTGTCCATTATACCTTGAACCAAATAACATCGTAAACTATGTGCATGGATGAAACTTAAGGTAGTTAGCTTGATGTCTGTGGGCCTTTTACATTTGCAAGGCACGTTTATCTAAGAGTCTTATTTCATTGAATATGCTGGAGATATTGTTTTGGAAAATTTAGGAGCAGACAGACAAGATTGAAGTTTGATATCAGTGAAAAATTGCAGTTTAATATCACATATGTTGAGGGTTATACCTTGGCTCTCTTTTCCTTGTTAGAGGTGTAGGTAGGTGATGTTATCTTGTTAGCATCTCATCTTCTAATGTCTGTTCTGGTGTTGTCTTAGGTCTTAATAACATCTTTCTCATCTGCATAGCTGGTCACTCTGATTTTGAAATTAAATTAATGTGTTCTATGTGGAAAACAAGTTCAAGATGAAATTATCTTTTAGTCTAGAGGGAATAAAGAAGGATGAAATAGAAAAATGTCAGTTAAGTTAGGAGAGTAGTTCAAAAAGATAAAAGTGGATAACGGTTTGGGTTTTTTGGCAGGATTAAATGATGATTTTGGACTCAAGAATTAATTAAGTATCTTTCCATAACGTTCTGGGGGCTAAACTGACAGTATGAAAAGATATTAATGCCTCCCTGGTTTTCTCTATGTTTCTCCCCAATTTGGAAGCATCTTCCTCATCTTTTATTCCTTTAGTGAATCCCAAACAGAAAGAAAGATTCTCGCTCTCGCCCCCTCTCTATCTTTTTCACTTTTTTAGTTCACAATTCCCTAGCAAACAGGGCTTTTTGAAGAAATAATTAGCTATTTCACAAGGGGGAAAAAGGGCTTGAAGCTAATTCAACTGAGTAATCTTGAATGAGACGCCAAGCATTTATATTTGAACTTTAGGTACATATGCGGGTGTAGAGTTTGTGACACATCAACTATTTCCCTTGTACATAGGTTTACCATATCCTTTATTTGTTGACTGCCAATTTCCATAAGTTACTCCTGTTCCTCCTGGTTTTGCATTGATAGGCACCCTTTTGTGAATTAGTATGCTGGATACATCTATATGGATCAAACCCATATGTGGCATGGGATTAATATGACTTTTCATGTGGATGTTTTCTTTAATTATGTGCTGAAGGGGTTGCAACCCTGTAACAGAATTATGCAGCTATACAAATAGGAAATCAAACACCATAAGGAATAAAGGTGGAGGTGTGCAATTGATTTTACACAGGCTAGGGACCTTATTGAATTGTGTTGTCTTTCTTGATGTGATTGAAGCTTTCAATGATTGAAATTTTGCTGCTGTATTCACTTGTAGAGCTGCAGAATGCAGTTCCCTCTCAGATTTTCACTTTTTCTAATATGGTATCATCATCTGTTTGAATGTTTCATTATTGAATATGTAGAGAAAGATAACCATAGTTTTTAGGTGAGGTGTATGATATTGTCTGTCTACCCGTCCATTCATGGCTGTTTCATTTTGGTTATTATTATTATTTTTTGAAGTACTGCTTTATGTGGAAAATGCTGTCAGTATTACTCTTACCGCACGAAAGGGATATCACTGTGTTAATTTTTGCCTCTTTCTCCACTTCTAAACTACAAATATGGAGTATTGTGTCGTGTGCTGAAGATTCTTTGGGTGCTTTTCTCTAGACGTTTTTTTTTAGCGCCGAATAATTTTTTCCCCTCTCTTGACCATACTTGCAAGACTTTGGCGGTTAGGAACAGTTAACTAGGATTGATACTGTGTGAGGTTAATATGATCATTATTTATGCAGTCTAAGAAAGCAAGGCGCAGGCTTAGACGTCCTGGTACTGTCCCATTGGCTTATGCAAAAGTGATGAAGAAGCTCAACTTTTCTGGATGAACTATTGACCTCACGGCTGCTACTGTTTTTGCTTGAAAAAAGGCATTTGTCAGAGCTTGTTTTTATTTGTTCTGTAACTCATTTTTTAGAATAGAACTCTGGTGAAAAACATTTTTCTAGGGATTTTCTGCGGCCCATTCTTTTAATTACCGCACATTAACTTGAACGATAACAGGCTATTACACAACCAATCTGGATTGAAAAATCCCTTTGGCAATGAAATATCAAATAATAGACTAGTAGCTTTCTGGATGAAACCTTAGAATTAAGCAACTCTATTAATGTTTGGTCTTGATTATGCAGTCTTATTGCAATCACTAAAAGAGCAAGATTGCTGGTATGATTGAAGGTATACCAGTTCTTCACTGTACAGTAGGGACTTGGCATGAGTAGGTCTGTCAAGGTTGGAGGACACTTGAGCAGCAAAATTCATGGAGAAATTAGAACACAAACAAAGAAAAGGGAATAAAAAAAAATTAACCGATGGTAGTTGCTACTAAACTACCAGAAAGTCTAAGTTTCCACCCTGTATTCTATGCACATCAATACTCTCAATTCTCAATAGAACAATAGGGCGCATGCAGTATTCGTTCTGTAGCATGTAACATTATTGTTTCAGTACAAGAAATGCTGCGGCTAGAAAAGTAAATTTCATTCGATCATTAGGCAAATGTTGACATGCTTATATTATGTAGAAGCATTCTTTTGTCCATTGAAGGAGATTACAACATGAGCTCAAGCGGGTAAATCCTTGCTCCGCTCACTACCTGTGGACTTGAAGCTCTCTATTCATTGAGCAACACTGACTAAAAGGACTAAAAACCACACACTTGTACCTCCAACAAATTGAGTTACATTATTCCTAGACCTAGACTAATCATCTAGTTAAAATATCTCATAACTGAATTCCATAAATTACTTAAACGTAATTTACGAAATACTCCTCGAAAAGGGCCGCAAATTTTCTTGTTATTAGCTAGTGTATGTTGCTTTTTTTTTTTTTTTTTTTTTGCCCCTTTTCAACTAAACATTCTCAATTAGTAAAGAAACCTCTTACAACACCCCCTCTTCCAAGAGACTCATAATTAGGATTGTAATCATACGCTACCCATGTATTTGTCTTATGAATGAAATGGTACGTTCGATTTTCATCAAACCTCCAGTCACAAGTCGGGTAATCTCCTGTGGCGCACTCGTAGTCATAACTGTAAGCTACAAACACCCCCATATTGGTGGAGCAGTTGTACATGGACATGGAAGGGAAGAGTTTATTAGGTTGGACTGTGAAGTTGAACCATTCTTTAGGCTTTAAATGCCTTCGTTCGGTGGTTTCAGTTTCGTAGAATGAAAAGCACCTAACTGTCAAAATGTTCGTGTGATTGTTGGTTAGTTTAACTCTCTTTGGCTCCCGATAAAATGCCTCAGATGGGCTTGGCAGGATCAGGAGAGATGCAATGAGCTGAAGGAAAGCCAATTCCAAGAGGACACTAGCCATGGCGCAAATGTTGAATGATGATGCTCCATTACACCTGACAAATGATAAATTCTTGAGGAATGAGTACAATAGGACTGTGTTCACGTTGAATGGGTTTATCTAACGAGTGTCAAATCGGTTCTAAGAAATTATCATATTCTAACTTTTTAGAAAAGTAAAATTAAATCGGAAAAGTAACTATATATCGGGGACAATAAATATGAGTGTGTGTAAATAATGAGTTGTGTGTATTAAAAAAATGCCGTTGATGCACCTTTTGAGGAAAAAAAATATAAACTAATTCCTCTACCAATTCACGGTGACGTGCAAAAAAAAAATTTTTTTTTTAGGGTTCTTTGTCTTTGTATGTTTTTGTTGCAAATTAATTACTGTCCTAGCATATGATCATCCCAATATATTATTGAAATACATTTCCGGGGTAGTTCTCAACTCCAACTATGAATTTCGAAATTTTAGAAATCTCCTTTTCCAAATGTAATGAAATGCATGCAGCATAGAATCTACGTACCTCTTCTTGGAGGGAATGGAGGACTTAGAAATTGGCTTTAAAGCTTTCTCGAATGCCATTTTCAACTGTATTTCCTTTGAGCCTCCTACTTCTTTTGGGTTCAGCAAGGCCCTCTTGTTAGCTTCTTAGACTTCAAGGACAAAAGGAATCTTAGAAGACTTCCTTGATTGATCTTCAAAATCAATAACAGGGAGTTGGAGAGACTCCTGCTGGGGAGAGATTATGAATTCCAAAGAGAAGAAAACGATTTATTCAAAACCCAAAAAAAGGGATTTACTTAAGGTGAAAATTGAAACAATGGTATTTATTTATCCATGGTGATATGTTTCGCTCATGAAATTAGTGGACATAAGAACTTCAAGAATTCGAAATTCAAGGGGCAAAGAATCAGCCGAAAAACTGAAGTCGTTCGATATCTTTCATGACATAGAAATGGTCAACATTGCATAATTTCCTAGCGGATTGCTATTCAAGACTTGATAGAGACAGCCTAGCACAACTTTTCCCTCTTATTGAGTCATCTTTTTGCCCAAAAATTTCTAAGAACTATTACAAGCCCGAAGGACTAGATTTTCGGTCGCATTTTCCTGCTAGAAAACCGTTGGGAAGTACATGTACTGCTCCAGATGTGAATTGTTTGTAATTAGCAAAGTTGGCAGCTGAACCAAGTCAAATAATAGTTGTAGCACCTTTGACTGGTTCTGGTCCTTGTGGATGTTTAGCAACTTTCTCGAGCATTGGTTTCTACTTCTTTGTCAAAGACATCCATTTTCAATCTATTATAAGTAATATTTTGATCTCTTTGACCAAAATGTTCACATCACAAGTTTGGATAGGAGATTGTTTGGAAAAAATTTATTTGAAAGAATACTATAACATTTTTTGCAATGTAATGTATATGAAATAAAAAGATAATTGAAATTTGTGTTTATAATGTAAACTGAATAATAATATTTGAAAGGTTTGTTTGCAAGTTATAGTAACCAAACATAGGTTAATGAATTTGGACATAAACATCGATTGTATTATCGAATCATTTATGGCTCATGAATTTTTTTTTTTTGGGTAACACAGAACATATACCGACCCGAACCCTTTGGACTCGAGTCGGCACACCAAACGGGAGGGAAATGCTGTAGCCCCACGCAATGTTTTCCCTGGCGAGTCATAGAGTGCTCCAACGAGCAGTTTCGATTTCGGGATCTTTTGTATCCCAAGGACCGCTGCTACCACTAGACCAATTCTGTGGGAGGAATCATGAGTTTTTGCTTCCTGTGGACTACTACAAAAATTATTGAGGTCAAGTATATATTGGTTTTTGTAATTCTACAAATTCTTATCAATTATGCGGTAGATGTCTGACGAAAACAAACTAAAAGATGACTCATTTCTTCAATTATAGGAATTTTCAATCGGTTTTTGTAGGTGTACTAATGTTTTATATGGCTGGAAATTCTTGATATATCATGTTATATCATATTTTATATGACTTGGCAAATTTGTTTACACTAATAGAGAAAGAATCAATTCATGGGTGAAACTATAAATGGGATAATAAATAAACCCAACACCTAACTCTGATACTATGATGAAAAACTTGTGCTTATATTTTAAAATCAATTAGCAATGAGAAAAGTGACCTAAGATTTTATACGGCTGAAAATTCTTAGAATATGAATGTGTGACATTTTAGTCTCCTTACAATCTTGGAGTGATTCTGTTAATTGACGAGAAAATTTTCAAAACTTGTTTTGAGTTTTCTTCAAAAACTTCTAGTTATGCAAGTTAAAAAGATAATAAGTTAAGAACTAGAAGATAATCTAAAAGAACCAATTCTGACAATGGGCGGAACAAGCAAAAGAATACAACTTTCAATTGCAAGTCTGCTGAATTACGTCAATTTCATACTCCGGAAAACACAAGAACAAGATAAATTATTAGTGTCTTTGTGCTTGAATTTTGATGGTTAACAAAAAATTTTTTTGGAGTATTTAACATCTACACAAATTTTTAATTTCTAAACCAAGACAAAAACCAAAAAATCAAATCAAATCAAATAAAAAATCAAACTTCTAGCTTTTCTTCATGGGATGCCTCTTCGATCATAGAATTCTTCTCTTCAACACCACCAGAGTCCAAGCCATGCACTGGTGAACCCTGCTGGCTATGTTGATCGATAATATGTCCAGCAGCTTTTGCTCCTCTAAAATTATCAATGTTTCCAAAGATCAATACAACAGTTGCAACAATTGCAGTGCAAAATGATATCCCAAAAGATCTTTGCACATTTCCAGGGATTGCTGATGCAAGTGCAAAACCAGCCCAAATCCCTAAAGCTCTCACCCATGAAAACCATGCAGAAAATGCCCCTTCTTTCCCTGCTGGAGAACAATCCAACAGAAGTACCCTCCCAAAAGCATATAGCAAGCCTGTGGAAGTGCCGTGGACAGCAGAAAATAGTAGCAAATGGGGGGTCTTCCAAATTTCGTGGCGAAAATAAAATCCAAATCCTGAAGTTGCTGTTGATAGAAGAAGCCCCAGAAGCTGCATTTTCACTGCATCAGCCCTTATCAATTGCTGCAATTGATGCGATAACGGAAGAGAAAGCAAGGGGAACACAAAATATATCATCCAAAGAAAGAGTATGTTTTTTCCTTCGAGGCAAAGATCGCCAATGGAATAAAGCAAAGCTCCTGTGAAAATGCACATTGTTGTGAATGATGAAAGGAAAACCCCAACTATACTTCCTGCTGCATGAGGGTACTTGAAAATCGATACGACATGGGTTTTTGGGATGGAACTTGTTGATGAATTTGTTGTCGAATTTGTTCTAGTGGTAATAAAGATCTGGGCTGTGCCAGAAAGCCAGATTATGCCACTGAAGATGGAAACAACCCACAAAGTAGTGAGAATATCCGATTTTCGGAGCATGTAATATATGAAGGCAGAGATAACAGCAGCACCTAGGCAGCCAGAAGCAGTGGAATAAACTGAAAGCAATCCAGCGACAGCTTTTCTGTTAGGAAATTGGCTTTTTCTTATGGTGGAACCGACGAATCCACACACCATTAGGCCAAGGTGGCGAGCGTGGAAGGTGGTGCCAATGGTGCTAGCAACGACTATGACAGCTACGTATGGTGGAAAGATCCATCTTGTGTTGAAAAATCCAACAGGAAGGCAGAAGAGAGCTCCAACTGCTGTGGCTGCCCCGGCTATCAATTGCTGGTTTTGGCCATGATCAAGGTGGATGGAGAACATGCTGAGGACTGGTGCTGCAAGAAACAGTCCTAGGAACCAAGCAACTGAAGTCCACTCTAGTGGAGATAATTGGACGTTCCTGAGTTCAATTGAGCGATGAATTAATCTTTCATACCTGGAATTTTGAAGATTGGAGAGATTAAGTATCCATGTAATTACTTAGTTATCAAATTTTTTGGTACATTAATTAAGTACTTAGATCTTTTTTCGGAAATGATAAAAATATATTATTGATAGCCACATCATAAAAATGATCAGGAACAGACCAACATTGATTTGAGCCTTCATAAGAAATTCTACAATGAGATGTATGGAGAATCTATTTAACTGGATTTAAGTTTTCGGAGTTTGCGTTTATGAGCAAAAATCAAGAAATAACATGTCTTGGAATCTATGTTTAAGAAGCAAATTTATCTCGGAGCTAGTCTTCTTTGAAAGTACTCTGTGTACATGATTGATAGTCACGACGATGATTATTTAGAAATCCTAGGAAGCATCGATGTTTCAGGTTAACCACAACAATGTTAACTGGCGCAACGATGTATAGCCACCAAGAAAGAAACACAAAGATCCGGCAGGACTGTCAATGGATTAGATCAATTTGAACTCGATCCATTCGGTCTAAACAAAGTCCGATGAGTCTAATCTTTTATTAAATTGGATTGAGTTTGAGCCTAAATATTAGACTCAAATTACATGTGAACTGAGTTTGAGCCTTATTAGGCTGAAACTAGATATAGGTCTCATCCTTTAATCTGCATCTTTATATATAATTATATATAATATATTCATATTTTGAGATATATATATATAATTATATATCTAAATATATAGTACTAATACTTATGAGTTATGTGTCAAAACACATTAATATAGATATGAAATATTAAATATACAAAATTCTGTCAAAAGATTCAGAAGGACAAATCTTAGTACAAACAAATTGGTGATCTTTGAAGATTCTGTCAAAAGATTCACTATTTTTCATATATTTTGAACTAATTGGATATATTATTATTGGAAAATTCTTGATTTATATACTTTTTAATGAACTGTTACTAGTTCGTGTATAGTTTTAATGTTGTGGTCCCGTGAATGTTAAATTAGTTTAGAAATTATTAGTTATATTAATTATATTAAGAAAATTAATGAGTAATAAATGAGACTGAGTTAAATCTGAATTAGACTCACAGTCCGAATATTTTGTGAGTCAAATATTGAATTTCACATTTATCAATCCAAAACTCATAGTCCGAATCCCCAAAGTGGTATTAACTATATGAGCCAAGTTTGAGTTTGTTAAAACTCGGCTCAGATGACACAGTTGACAGACTTAGATACACGGAGTAATATTCAATAGATTCTCGACAACATTGTAGGAAAGAATCTGGCAAGAATCAAGGGATACTGTCATTCCTTGTCCTTTCTTCTATTTTCCTTTGCATGATTCTGTTTGTTATGCCATCTTCATATTCAACAACACGAAATCATTAATAATGAAAAATAAAAATAAAGATAAAATATTATGTATTTCCATGATGAGAATGCCAAGTGACTTATGGTCTAATATCTATTAAGCAAGGTTAATTCCACTTTGCTCATGCTTATTGTTTCACTGCATTAAATCCAGCTACATATTTAACTCTTCAATATGGCAATTAGTCTTCACTAGCTTGTAATCTCATTTCACTGTTTACTTTTAGTCGCTAAGTTAACAAACAAGTATGCTATGATCCTTGCTTTAAATTCAAAGAATGCAAAGTATTTCACCTACTCATAAACGAAAAACAGGTTGTTGAACACTTACAATTGCATTTTTCTCTCAGTGCATACGATTCCCTTGTAGCTTCTAAGCCAACCTTGCTGAGGTTCTGGTGGCTTTGGCACGGTTTGGCCAATTATAAGAGGAAAAAGAATAGGAACAAGAACAGTATGAATGAAGTAGGAGCACAGTCCATAAAAATACCAGCCAAAAACTTCACCCCTCGAAGGCTTTTCTTGATTTCCTGCATATTCTTCGTAAGCCTCCCTAGCTCTTTGAATTTTCATGGCTACATTGTTGATATCATGCATGCTTCTATCCTCCTCATCATCCACTGGCCTTGGCCTTCTTGCCGGGGTTGCTTGAACCTCACTTTCAATTACTTCAGCCATGAATTTAAGCACTTCTAGTCAAGAAATGATCTCAACTAAATAGGCTGCCAGGAAACATCTGCATAGAGAGTTTCGTACAGTTTGGATTATAAATATCAATAAAGGGTACAAAATTTTGAAATTGCTGAATACATTAGTAGCTGGCTGTGAAAATTTCAAGAGTTTGGGAAGGCCTCGGTTTGTTCATTTTGGCACTAGCAGCCTAAAACTTCCTATTGTTTATATCTATCTATCTACACTTGGTTTCCCTTTCTCCATATCACTTGACAGTTAAGAGAAATCAACCATGTATATTCATGTCAACAATAAACAACTAACTACATGTAGAAAAAATTAAATCGACAGCGTATCTAATGTTATCTTTGTATTTTTTATGCCGGAAGAATCAAGAAATCAGAAGGGCCCCAATCAGGCCACCTAGTTCCATGAACAGGATAGACATGTAATTCTACTAAAAAAAGAAAAAAAAAATACCATGCTCTTAGTTTCAGTAACAGAATAGGTTTTAAGAACTGAATATGGCTTAGGTGCACATATTAGATTTCTTACACCCTCTTTGGACAGCAGTTTTCCAAAGAAAAATTGGTTCATTTTCCGTGAATATATTTCCCTATTACTTTTTTACCTCATATATATCAAATCGTTACAGTAATTTTTATAAAAAACCCAGAAAAATGCAATCCAAACAAGACCTTCCAGTCTAGACTAGAAAATATTGTCATTGTACAATTTAGATTTGTTGGTCTATTGCAGACCTAGAAATCATAATCAGTTGTTACTTCGATAGTACTAATCAAACGAGTGACAAGGTATACTGTAGCTATGATGACTAATTCTACTTTGCACTCACGAACTTGTACACTAAGTTTATTTTACGTCCTAAATTTTATTTAGATACCTTTTATTCTAATGTTTTAAATTTTTTCCACTTAGATCTATCTGGTAACATCATTAACAAAATTAACGGAATAGAAGACCGTGCAAGTTAATAACAATGTATCCTTTTGTTTAACTATGAATCTATAATCCCTTTGCTCCCTTTATCTACTTTCAGTACATTGTTATTGATTTATACAGTTTTCTAATCGGTTAATTTTGCAAATAATGCTATCAATTGAACTTAAGTAAGACAAAATTTAGAAATTAAAGTGTAAAATATCCAAAGTTAAAATTTAGAGTGCAAAATGAGAATACGGTAAAATTCGGAAATATAAAGTGGAGTTAGTCCTAACATTTTGCAAATTATATATGAGTCATATATATATATATATATATATATATATATATATATATATATATATATATATATTCAGTATTGTAATTGAAGGTTGATGTAACTTATTACAAATTTCTAGCTTTTCCTCTCACACTTTATTGTTAATTTCTTGTACTGGTGGCCGGTACAATATGATAAAGGTTACATAAACTAGAATTCTCGTTAATTTTTAAAATCTTAAATAAAGGAGTTCTAAAAGAGAAGCCAATTCGATCAAATGCCACTGCTTGAAGATTTCGTCGTCTTCCAACATGGCAGCGAGGGTCAACCAACACGATGTTTCCCAGCAAGTCAACCAACGTGATATCACAGTAAACTTAATCATCACTTCAAATTCACGTCTTGACTTCCTCTTGATTCAAATGCGTCCACCCCTAATTCTTTCGCATCATAATGAAAAGGATATATAGGGATAATTCCAGAAACCTCCCTTGAGGTTTAGTGAAATATCACTTAGCTCCCTGGAGGTTTTCAAAATCTCACTTAACACCTTTCGAATTGACATTTTGGTAACATTGTCAATGTCAACCTTCTATCCAAAAGTAATACTAGAAAATTCATGATTGAGGAGAGACACTATTTTAGTGCCCTTAATAACCTTAGGCTATAAAAAAAATGAACATTTTATAAACCAAGAAAAAAAAAGTACTAAATTTGAACCATCTTAAAAGTGAGGGGATGAAAATTGATAACGATTTATGTTACAGTCAATACTCAATTCTATGGCAGAGAGAGAGAGAGAGTAAAAGCAAATACTATTCTCTAAACCATTTCTACAAATAAAACCCTTCATAGTGTTGAAGGCAATTAGTATATAAAACTCAAACATTTGAACAATAAATGAAATTCAACTTCATATCATACAGAGATTTTACTCAAAATAGAGAATTTTTTATGGGTGTGAAAATGAAAATTTTATTATAAAAACAAAAAGTTAGAATTTGAAAAGCCACAGAGTCCGGAGTTTCAATTACTTCATTTCTCTTGCACTCTACATGAATAGGAACAAATAAATAAATAGATAACTATGCCTGTGAAACACCAAAAAAGGGGAAAAAAAGAGCATGCTGCTATTCTTCTTCAAATGCACTGAATATTTCATTAATTAAATCCTATATTTCATTAACATTTGCAATTCAATTATATATATAGATATATAATATGAATATATGTATGCATGTATAGGCATTGTTAAAGGAACGTAGGAAAATTTAGAGAAAGAAAAACAAGTTTAGAAAATGGGTTAAAAACAAAAAAGCCCCCTGTGCTAAACCTAATATACAAATAATCCCCCTATGGTTTCAAAATATACAACGCGATACCTCGTGCTTTGAACTAAGTTGTAACACTGACAGAAATCGGTAAAATTAACAGGACTGATGTACTGGAAGCTAAAAACAAATTCTTTATACTTAATTTTTAGCAAATATTCCTATTGTACCCCTTAACTCCCAATAAAACATTGCACGCGCCATCTATATACATGGAGTGAAGAGTATCATTACATCATTTCCCTTCTCGTTCCAGGCTAGAAGGGGCTTTAGAAGCCATCTCTTTCATCTGCATTTAAGCCATGTCAAAATTTCTTCCACGTTGGAGAATCCGGCATGCGAGTGGTAGCATATTAGACTCACTTAATGGTACTCAAAAGGAGTTCAAATTAAGATTTCAGTGACTACTGGTGCATCGAAGCCTGGGTCCAACAAGATAATGAAGCAGCTGAACTTTGCAACAGTTTCAAGAATGTCCACAGCTTCACAGTAACAGCAACCGGAGAAATTAAAGAGACGGCTACTAGGAGTTCAGATGTTATCTGATTTTACAACTGTGCTTGGAACGGTTTGTTAGAGCAAGTAGAGGTCCACCGTGCCAGGAGCATAAAGCAGGGACTAGACTTTCAACTTTCCATCAATTACAATACGCGGGGAAAAAAAAATCTGCAAGAAGACGTCAATTTGGACATTATACAAGAAGACGTCAAAAAAATCTCGCTTTCCCTCTCTCTCTCTCTCTTCGTAGGGTTTGAAGGGAAGAAATGAGTCCATTCAATTGTCTTTTGGGTATTATACAAGGGCATTTTGGTCCTTTCATCAGTTCCTGTTAATTTTACCGATTTCCATTAGTGTTACAACTTAGTTCAAAGCACGAGGTGTCGCGTTGTATATTTTGAAACCATAGGGGGTTTATTTGTATATTAGGTTTAGCATAGGGGTTTTTTTTGTTTTTAACCCTTAGAAAATTTAAATATGAGGGTATTATTGGCAATTCTTGACCTATGATATTAACATATGTTCCCACTGTCTTTTTAAGGGTGCTAAGTGAGATTTTGAAAACCTCAGGAAAGCTAGGTGATATTTCGTAAAATCTCAAAGGAGGTTTCTGAAATTATTCTAGGATATATACAAAGAAATAGATGGAAATAAAAAAATCTTAAAATTAAGATGGAATCCTTACATTGGAAAACGAAAACGTTACAACAAAAATGAGGAATATAAAAGCATACCAACCCAAAACTAAAAGTACTAATTCCCCATTTGGATTGCTATTTTTTAGAATATTTTTCTTGTAGCGATTTGACGTATGCAAATTAAAAAGATAATTGAAAAATATGTTCATGGAAAATGTAAAAAATTTTTTGGTAGAAAACTACAATCTAAACATCACCTTAGCCCATTTGAATTGCTATTTTCTAGAGTTTTTTTTGTAAAAAAATATATTACAATGATTTGATATATGAAAAATAAACAAGCGATTGAGAAATATTTTTACGAAAAAAAGTAAAATTTTTTTGAAAAAGAAAAGAAGCAATCCAAACAAGGCCAACTGCCTAATAACGACCAAGATAACAAGTCCTATTTTATCCTATTTGCTTAGGAACGCTGATGCCATGAATCTTGAGAGCGTCCTTAATAAGTATGATTTTCAGAATAAAGGCACAAGAGTCACTTTGGGTTTTCTGGAAAAAAATTGAAAAGAACATATATTTGTTTCTCTGGGTTTCTCATCTTCCCTGGATATATTTTTTTAAAAAAATTAAATATCTATTTTACTTTCACACTTAAGTCAGTCAAAGATTCAAAAATCAAATATCTATTTTATTTTCACACCTAAGCTGGTCAAAGATTTTTAGTCGAATCAATCATCAATTCAGTGTAGAACAGCGGCCAAGAGAAAAGTCAATGTCGTGAACTCTGTCCTAGCCTTCCTTCGACTATGACACTTTCAACAAGACCAATTCATCCAACATACAAATTTATAACCGATGATAAAGCTAGCAACCACAAGCATGGTGATGTATTTTTCCAGAATTAGAACATAAAAAATGAAAACTTCTCTTTCCTTGACTTTGTTTGCAATCTTTGGCAGCCTGTGTCTAAACTATATTCTTCCAGTAGATGCAATAAGCACAATAAGGCCTGGTGATAGATTGAACTCTACTTCACAGCTTGTATCCGGAGGTGGGAATTTCACACTAGGATTCTTCACAATCAAAGAGACAAATTTTAGCTACCTTGGAATTTGGTATACTGCTGATGACCAAAGCAGGAAAGTATGGGTTGCCAATCCGGACGCACCAGTGAATATGAATGATCCGGTAGCTATATCTCTCACAATTGACAATGAAGGAATTCTGAAAATTGTCAGTGGAGATAACACTGTTATGAATGTTTCTGATGAGGTTGGGACAGGCAATACGACAGCTGTTTTGCAAGATTCTGGAAATTTTGTTCTAATGGATGCAGGGGCGGATAACCGGATCTTATGGCAAAGCTTTGATCATCCCACAAACAGACTTCTTCCTGGGATGAAGCTTGGAGTCAATTTTACGACAGGGCAGAGTTGGACACTGACCTCTTGGTTAAGTGATGAAGTTCCGGCTTCTGGCGCTTTCAGATTGAGCTTGGAAAGGATTCAAGATTCAGGGCAGTTGGTCATTCGTTTGCGCGGAAAGGATTACTGGACTAGTGGTCCTTGGAACGATCAAACTTTTCAATTTTTGCAAACATTAACTGCTTCTTATAATATGTTTCATAACAACCTTACTTTCACATCCACTATTGACAGCATTTACTTCACTTTTCAAAGTATTGGTTCAAGTTTATCAATGTTGGAGTTGACCCCAGACGGGGAAATTTTGGATGATGCAACCAGTCTTTTCGTCAGTCCTTATGAGAAATTTTGTTATGGGTATGAAAGTGATAACGGATGTGTCACTTCTGCATTGCCTAGTTGCAGAGGCAATAAGGACAAGTTTGAGCTGAAGAGTGCATATTTTGTTGATGGTGACTCTAACTATGATAATAATTCAAGCCTGAGTCTCAGTGATTGTATGAAAAGGTGCTGGAATGATTGCAATTGTGATGCCTTTGCAAGTAATAGCAATGGCACTGGCTGTATAACCTGGACGGGTGGAAAACAGTACCAAATAGACGAGTCTGGCCAAACAGTGCAAAAATATGTGCTGGTAAAAGCAAAAAAATCCAAAGGTAAGTCCTTTGAATAATATCCCTTATATTTGAGGTCTGTTTTCTTCTTGTTTTTCCATTTGGTACAGAATTGAGCTTGGATTGCCTTTTGTACTTTCCTTCCAACTTAGGCAGTTTAGCAGATTGATTTATTATTCATAGGAATATAGCATTGCTCAAGGCCAAATAGTAGGCAGCATCATGTAAGTTTTGGATAAACGACTCTGGGCAAGAGACTGATACGCAAACCTCATAATCCCTGATAAGTTGACATTTAAGCTGTTCTTGATCTCAAGCTTCAGGAATGACCCAAAAAAAACTAGAGGATAGCAGTTATTGGATAAGAGTTCTGCACTGGCAAGAGCATTAGTAATGGACTTCTTGTGTGAAAGGTAGAAATTTAGCATGTCAGCTATCAAGCTTTGCATAAGATCTGTATTGGCTAGTCTAGATCCTGTTAAGTCGCATTGGCTGCTAATCTAATTTGATCTAAGCCTAAACGATTAGAGACCAACTAGAGATACTTGACCATTATAGGGAATTGGCAATGTCCATATACATGCTAGGAGAACTTAAGTTCAGATTTCAGGATGTGCGCCTTGGACTGACAAGCAAGACAATACTGCTTATGCTCCACGAAAATTGGATGTCTGTAATTCGTACTTTAGTGATATCATAGTTCAATTGCAGGTTTGATTACAAACTAAATAAGGCTTTTACCAATCCCACTCGAATTTATTTCCTGACAGCTTGTGTAGTCCTAGAAATAGAATGACTGTCCCAAGCCAATGAAACCCAAACACCTGTAGCTCAAGCATTACCACTGAATTGGAGATCTCAGAACAATCAGATCAGGACGTCACTGCCGCTGTGGGGAGAAATATTTTAAAAGAGGCAAAAAGAAATTTCAAAAAAAAATTCAATCTACAATTATTAGATTTTGGACATAGATGAAAGGTGAAAGTCTCAGCTCGAGTATGTCTTGGATACATAACCTCAGCAGTTCAATTGTTTGTGCAGGAAGAGCATGGATATGGGTAATTGTAGCTCTGTCAGTTGTTCTAGTACTAGTGCTATTAGGCTTGTTACGCCATCTGAATCGAAGAAAGCACAAACAAGAAGGTACAAGTCATACCACTCATAATTTGCAACTACTGCAACTCCCATATGTTAAGTTCATCTCTAACGTAATATAAATCTGATGCATTGTAAAAGAGGAGAAGAGACTGCGAGACGAGTACATACATCAGTTGACAGAAACAGATAGCTTCAAGGATGTCAATGAAATGGAAAACACTGGTCGGGAAGGCCACAACTTGAAAATCTTTAGTTTCAGTTCCATAATGGCTGCCACCAATGACTTCTCAAGCGAAAACAAACTTGGAAAGGGTGGTTTTGGACCAGTATACAAGGTGAATTGCCTCCGTTGTCCTTTAAAGATTGTAACAAGTTTATATGCATGCTAAGAATCTTTAATCCATATAACAGAGAAAATTGCTTGATGGTCGGGAAATAGCAGTTAAAAGGCTTTCAAGGACATCAGGACAAGGACTCGTGGAGTTCAAAAATGAACTCATACTGATTTCCAAGCTCCAACATACAAATCTTGTTCGAGTTTTGGGATGCTGCATCCATGAAGAAGAGAAAATGTTAATCTACGAGTACATGCCAAATAAGAGCCTGGATTTCTTCCTGTTTGGTTTGTAGCAGTTCCTTCTATGTTTTATTTTTACTGATTTCTGATGCGCTTTTCCAGTAAAATTTACAGATTGTGGTTTGTGTCTCTCGTTTCTCATTAACAGACAAAGAGAAAAAGGAGCTACTGGACTGGCGAAAAAGATTCAATATCATTGAAGGTGTTGCTCAAGGATTGCTCTACCTACATAAGTATTCTAGAATGAGGGTTATACATAGAGACCTAAAGGCTAGTAATGTGTTGTTGGATGAAAATATGAACCCAAAAATTGCTGATTTTGGTATGGCAAGAATATTTAAACAGAATGAGACAGAGGCAATCACTAACAGGGTTGTAGGAACATAGTAAGTTCACTCATCCCTTTTCCTAAATGCCACTATTCTGCCTACTTTTCAAGATTCATAATAAGCACAATTGCCAATCATTTTATGCAGTGGCTACATGTCCCCTGAGTATGCCATGGAAGGAACTTTCTCTATCAAGTCTGATGTCTTCAGCTTTGGGGTACTAATCCTCGAAATCATTAGTGGTAGAAGAAACTCTAGCTTCTACAATCTTGATGACCGTCCTCTCAACCTTGTAGGATATGTAAGTTTTTCTGATAAGTCTTTTTGCTCAACTTTGTGAAGCAAACCTCAGGACAACATAAGTAGTGCAAAAAATGGAATTGTTTCAGGCATGGGAGCTCTGGAAAGAAGGGGTGGCCTTAGAACTAAAGGATCCTGCACTTGGTGATGGCTACAACATAACTCTGTTACTGAGATCCATCCATGTTGGCCTTTTATGCGTGCAAGAAAGTGCGACGGATAGGCCAACTATGTCAGAAGTAATCTCTATGCTCAACAATGAAACTTTGCCTTTGCCAGCTCCAAAGCAACCGGCCTTTTTTACTGGGAGACAGGCCCTTGAGTTGACCTCATCTGAAACAACATCAACAGGAAAATCAGGGAATAATCAATACGGATCAGTAAATAACTTAACCATCTCAGACATGGGCGCACGATAAAATCTTCATCAGTTTTTGTATTCTTTTATAGCATCACATGAATGTTTGTTCTGCTGTACATTGTAGAGAAAATTTTGTATCAGCAGTTCTTGCCACCATTTAGATCAGATGGCATTGTTAGGTACAGAGGATAGTCCTAGCTCTTAATGGTGTAAAATGTAAACTTCTGATTTTTACTAATAACCTCATTCTGATTTTATTTTGGCACACACAAGTGTCAGTTTGAGTTTCTATACCACTTCAAATGTCACTAAAAAAAAGGTAATAAATGTAAAAACAATAATTTAGAACCCCTAATTAAAAAAAGTAAACTAGTATTTTCGCTTTATTGATAGAAAGTAAAGTAGTGTTGCTAATTTAAATACAGGGATGTGGAAGAAATTTCGGTTAGTTGAAACATTACAACACTTTTGCCTAAAATCAGTGGTAACAAAATACCCCTTTTGAAATACCCATTAAAGTGACACTAGTCCATCTCATTATAGCAAGTATTTTCCTAAAAATTAAAAAAAGTTAGGACAATGATTTTTCCGATACAGCAATTATATTCAGATAATTTGCAAGAATATGAATGCGACCATCATAGTGATTGCAAATTTTATTTATGTCCTGGGTACAACTCCAAAACGTGAAAGATGATTACCAACTTTGGCTACTATGAATTTTAAACAAAAAAAAACAAAAAGAAAAAAGAGAGAGAAGTATATGCGTAAATGTTTCTACGATTCTAGTCACTCTATGAATTAATCTTTTCTACACTTTTAATATAATTTTTTTTTTAAACTAGCAAGTGCAAATACATGATAAGAAATCTTCTTTAGAATTTTAAATTCTCATATAACATATGTAGCATGTTCAAAATTCACTCATGCTTTTTTTTAAAAAAAAAAAAAAAAAAAGAACCCAGAGTAATAGTGTAAAGAAAAATTTAGTCCCACACAATCCTTCCTATTGAAAGAAATAATTCCCTACCTCCTCATTTTTCATAAGTAACCAAAAAAAAAATAGAGGAATTTTCCTCAACACTCAAAAGAAAGCATAATACTACCATGTGTTATTCCATACTTTAACTTAATGAAAAGCGACCTACCTAGAGAGGAAAAAGTGGAATACAGAAGAATCAAGCCTGGCAACACATGGTAGTATCCAAGGATGTGAATAGTTTGAAAACTAATTTTGAAGGGTATTTTTGCTATAATATAAAGTGACACATTTTGTTTATACCAAAACGAGTTTTTCTCCTTTTATGTATAGTAAGATCATTAATATTGATGGATTAAGATTTCTCTCTGCAGCCTACCATTTTGGTTGTCCAAGACTCCTGCAGGCTAGAAATGATGCTACTTAGGGAAGATTTAGGAAAACTGATGAGCTCAATCTTGAAAAATATAGCACGAAGAAAATGATGATGATTATACATCTCAAGTAAGTGTACAGAGCAATCAAACGGTTTTCTATTGTTGTGAGGGATTATCACACGGGTTTGATTACAAAAGAAAAGAAAAAAGAAAATCTGAGATTACTAGTTTCTTTTTTTCACTAACAAAATTTTGCTTCTTTAATTCACCTAAAATACAGAAATTTTTTCTGTTAACTTAACATGAAACAAGACCAGAAGGATGCAATGTGTATTAACAGTAAATGGAAAGACAATAGCCATTGGTACATACTTAAAAATGCATTCAGATAAAATTTGTCTTTATCTAAACTACATAAAACCCCAAGGCTTGAGCTACAGTTGATTGTGCCGGTTTCCATGTGATTCCGCGGCTGGTTTCACCCTTTTTTGGCCTTTTACCAAACTCCATGCAACCGCTTTGCCTGCTGTTGCTCTTTTCCTCATTTTTGTTTTTGTTGACTTTTTCCGATTGTGCCCTTTTTGTCCCGGTTCCTTTGTAATTTTGTTGCCAATTTTGTCCTTTTGATTGTTCTATCTTCTGCTGCTGCAATTGCTATCTTTGGCCATTTTCTTTGTGTGCGTTTTTATGATTTAAAAAAGGATTCATTATTATGTTTATAATTTCCCTACTCTTTTATATTTATTCGCTTATTTATTAACTGTCTCCAAAATATAATTTATTAACTTTCTCCAAAATGTATATATATATTAACAAAAATATTGATTTTGAAAAAATATGCAAATTGATAAAAATTCTGTGTGCATCTAATATATAGAAATCAATAAAAATTCTATGTGTATCTAATCAATATAAATCAATTATACTGCTTTGTATTAACACAGATCAATGAAAATCGTATGCATATCTAATATATACGAATGAACAAAAATTTTGTGTATATCTAATACATATAAATCAATTGTACCGTTTCGTATTAACATATAATAAGTATTATTCATATCAAATAATCATCCTAAACTACATAAAGCGCCGAGTGATGAGCTACAGTTGATTGTCCCGGTTTCGATCCAATTCTATGGATGATTTTGGACTTTTGTGTCTTTTAGCATCATGGGGGCCGGCTGTGGAGTTTATTGTCTGCAATTGCTGCTGTCCTCATATTGCATTTTGTCATCTTTATTCCAATCATGCCCTTTTGTGCTGGTTTCCTTGTAACTTCGATTCGATGTCAATTTTGTACTTTGTGGTCTTTGGCCGGTCATCTCTCTTAATTATTGTTTCTTTGCTTTTGTTTGTTGAAGCTGCCACTACCTTCCATTCCCCAATGTAGACACGAATCTATCTTTTGGGCTATACAAATCTATATATATTCTTGCATTCTATTTATGTGCTTTTTTATATATATTCATTTTCTCCAAAATATATATGCCGACAAGAATAATGATTTCCTAGAATATATATATATATATTGACAGAAATTTTGTGTGTATCTAATAAATATAAATTAATTGTGCTACTTTGTATTAGCTTCCATTAATGCGACCAATTGTTTTTAAAAATATAGGATAATTTCCCTCTATTTCAAAAATGTTACTTCGATAATATTTGTTAACTACTGAATTATTAACATAAAGCTTTTGCATTTTAAGATTGAGTAACATAACATAAATGTGGTCAATACAAAGTGATGATTAATTGTGTGCCTTTTTATATATATATTCATTTTCTACAAAATATATATATCGACATAAATATTGATTTTTTGAAAAATATATATATCGATGAAAATTTTGTGTGTTTCTAATAAATATAAAACAATTGTGCCGCTTTGTATTAGCTTGCATTGACTAATTGTTTCTAAAAATATAGGATAATATCCCTCTATTTCAAAAATGTTACTTCGATAATATTTCAAAAATTAAAAAATTGGAAAATATACCACTAAAAACCAAAATAAAAGAAGACAACCTTTTCTCTAAAACTATAACAAAGATAACCAAACTGCTAGAAATTTACGTACAAATACTTAAAACCACACCCTTATATATATAGTCACAAATATACATGATGAAGCTCAAAAAAATATATCATATTGACACATGAATCACAAGACAAATAGGAACGCCACAAATATAATGAACAAACAAAACTAGAAAAGATAGACATGCTAAAACAATATTAAACAATCATAGAAGCTCAAATAAAATATTAAATAGACATATACATATATATACACACATATATAAATAAATAAATAAATAAAAATTTAACAAACAAACAAAATCACAAAAAATATAAACACTAAAAAAATTAAACCATTATATCACCTAAAATAAAATACTAAACACACACACGCATATATATATATATATACACACATACATACATATTACAAAATATATCATATACCTATATCTATATATAAATACAAAATTCACTACAACTTTAAGTAACATAAAATAAGTCACATTAACATCAAACAATAACTATTTAAAAATTCTATTGCAAATTACAATGATTAAACTCTATAATTTTCATGTGCAATCATTTCTATTTCTCATAAAAAAATTTATACACATCATCTTACTTTCAATAATATCCATTTATCAATAAACTGTTAATATATAAAATCTCTCAGCTCCCAAAATTAATATTATCCTTTACTTACTCAGATTCTATTAATTAAAAAAATACAACTTCCATCTATTTCAATCACATTCATTCATAACTAAATCAATATCATCTTTACTTATCGAAAAAAACCTACTTAATTAATAAACACATATTTTACCAAGCTACAATATCAAATTATTCCAAATTATTAATTTATCTCATCACACAACATCCAAACTATATCAAAATTAGCCAAAAAAATATCTATTATCCATTTATTTTTCAACAAATTTTTCATTCTTTTATATCCTTTCCATAGACTTTTCCACTGCAAAAATGCACACTTTCTCATCTTAGCTATCCAAATTATGAAAATATCATCATCCTAAAATACATAAACTACCAACACCCAAAGTACAATAAATTATAACATTCTCAATGTAATTCTCCACCTAATTTTCCATCCTATCAACTTAAAAAAAATAACATATATTCCATTAATTTAAATAACATTTACTTATCACTAAATTAAAATAAAATTTTTTTGAAACCAATATTATCCATCAAATCTTTAGATCATATTAATTTTAAAAAACACAATACAAATCACATCAATTTTACTATATCTATTTATAAATAAATCAATCCAATATATCACTCCTCTATCCACTATTCCAACCCCATTATCATACAAAATACTCTAAATCTATGTTATTAAATAAATCTTACATTACCCTAAAACAGTCAATAATGGACACCCCACGGAACCCGCGGGGCACCAAGCCTAGTAATTCTTCGAATGGCGTTTCCTAACGTTAATTTGAGAAAGAGATCAATGGCGAAATTTATGCAAAAAGAAATTCAAAGTTGTCAACGGTCAGCCAATGTTTTGAAATTTGAACCAGCCATTGACTCAATCAAGGTCAAGGGTTAGAGGTCAATGGGTTTGACCCCAACTAAGAACTGGATGCCGCATCATGATGTCATAAACATATTTAATTTTAAAAATTAATATATTATGTAAATTTTCTAAAAACATATTAATACTAAGAAAGGTAGGTTCAATGTATATTTGATGTTTCTAAAACACTTTACAAGAAAAATAAGGTAGTATAATTAAGTACCAATATATGCAATTTACAATTTAATGCTTATTCAACAAGTTTAGAACCAAATTGGAGGGCTTATTTTATAAGTAATACAAGAATTTAGGGCTGTAGCTATAAGTTCTAAAATATTTTTAGGTATAATAATAGTTTTCTAGTACTCTAGGGGTCAAATCATAAAATTTATAAAATGTTTCTTGGTGAATTTTTTACTTTCTTTTTTTTTTTAATATTTTATCCCTTTTTGAGAGAGATTTGTGGAAAGATATGTGAAGAGATTTGAGAGTAGTTAAAAGAAAGAATCAAAAAAGGAAAACAAAAAAGGTAAAAAAAGGAAAAGATGGAAAAAAAACCCAATTTCAAGCGATTCTTCCGGTTTCTAGTCAAACCCGATTTTTGACCGGGTTTGATCAAGTTTTTGTTTGATGATTTTTTAGGACAACTCGGAACATATGCTTAGTCGGTTTCTCGTTTAACCGGTTGAACCAATCAATCCAGTCCGAGTTTCAAAACACAGTGATCAAGGAAGACTTTTAGAATTTTTCCTATTATCAGATTCAAGATTCGAATCTGACAATTGAGGACGGAAGAAGTGTGGGGAGGGGTGGGTGGATTAATAATAGTAAAAAAAATGAGCAAAATAGACCAATCCAAAAAGCTTCTTTTTTCCCTGTTCAAGAATAGAATATTGGAAATGCATTGTTTGGCAAAAGGGGCATGCAGGCACCCCTGTCACAACTTTGGATTCTTGAATGATCATAAAATGCTTAAAGATCATGAAGCTCTTTTTGAAAACCAAATTGGGGAATAACAATGAAGTTTTACAGCTTTAAACTAACAAAAGATAAAAAAGAGTCACTTTAAACTAACAAAAGATGAAAACAGAGCCACAGAAACCGAAACAGGTGTTGAAACTTCTCATTTCCCAGACCAGACATTATGAAACTTTCATATAACAAAATGAGCACAATCTCCTTTCCTGACATAAGTGGTGTTGTTTTACGCTCTTGTTAACATTATGTCACACTTTTGTAGAGTATCTAACTGAAATCTTTATCCATTTTTTGACACATAAAAACTTACTTTTGAGGGTAGTAAATTAATGTCCTTTTTTACACCATATGCAAGTGTTAAAGGATCTCATATCCTTAAGCAGTTCAAACAATATTTGTGATTGCTCTTACCAGTGAATCGCTTTAACAAAATAAAAGGTAATTTTACAATGTCAAATCTTACATTATTATATTATAAGAATGGGGTGTTTCAGTAATTTTGAAGGGTAAGTTAATTAATCATTATCTATGCATCCAAAGTGCATTTAAGAACCATCGATTATCAGGTCAAGAAGTAAGGAGTTTGATATCCCTTAAATTGAATCTTGAGTTTGAGTAACATAAACAAAGAAAACAATGTAGGATGATTCACTCCCAAAAGGAGTTCGGCGGTGCAATCGGGGGCTAATACGGTCACCGAACACCGAAAGGTTTTCATAAAAAAAAAAAGGTATTTCAATATTCTTTACATTTGGTACTTAACAATAGGTTAAGATGGTTACTGTTACAAAATTTACACTATTCTTACAAATTAGTGTATTATTTTCACTTCTAAACTTCATCATATTTTTATTTTGCATTAGTGCCTTATAGTTATAGTTATGTCTAGTAATTTTAATTTCTTAATATTAAAAAAAACTAAAAGTTCACCCATGTAAGAAATTTTGCAGATTATCACAGCAGCTAAGATTACAAACTAAAAAGTTATCCAAATTATAGTTTATAAACACTTCATTCCTGTATTTCACGAGGGTGTGCCCTAATTTTGTATGTTGAAATTAGAGTCATGGTACTCATTCTATTAGTTATTCCGTTTGTTTTACTTCACTACAAAATATTACTACTACAATCTTTCCTTTTACAATAAGGGTATCATGACAAAAAATTCATAAAAATTAATGAAAAGAATTACTATTTCTCCTTATAGGAGTAATTTCTTCCAATAAGAAATTTACCAAAAGAATGTACTATTTTCTTGGTATAGGAGAGTTGTGGATCACCATTTTCTTAGGAAAAGTTCTTGTGGTTACTCATTTTACACGCAAAATTAGATTTGGAAATTAGTACTCTCCAAAAAAAAGAAATAAAGAAACCTCATTTCTATAAGTATTTCTGCTACAATTAAAAAGGTTTGTACTTTGTAATTTGTATTAAGAGTTCTTGAATAGAAAAAGTAGAAAGAAATATTAATCAAGTAAATAATCCCATTATGCTGCCAAAAAACCCAAAAAAGAAAAGTTACAAAAAAATTTTTTTTTTTAGCTTCTTTACTATATCATTATTTTTGGCAACAATTGTCATGGCGATCTTTTTGGCATGATTGCGGTGCCAATAATAAACTATTTTCCGTCGAAAACTGAAACTGTATAAAGGAAGAAAGGGAACAAAAAGAGGAGAGAAGCCTCTCCAACAAAACAAGAAACCAACAAGAAAGCCAAGGCCAAGCAAGAATAACTGCAGAACAAAACATCCCCCAAAAGGCTCCCACAATTTTCATCTAGTTCTTTCTCAGTTAATTACCAGAACTGAAACCAACCCACTGAATATTAAACAAAACCCACATCAATTAAACGATTACGAAGGGAAACCCAACTTTCCACGTGAAAACGTGAAGAAAAAGGTGCCCATTACAGCAGCAACAGAGCCCCATTAGGCCACTTTCCATAAAAACATTTAAATCCCACTTGCGAGAAAATATTGGAAGGTTCCTTCAAATTGGAAGGTTCCACCTTTTATTCTTCACCTGTCTGTCTCTCTTTTGTTTGTATGTTTTCACCATTAGTATGTTTTTTGTGTGTTGAGTTTTGTGAGAATTGTGATGAGCAATGGCAACTTTGGGGGATATTGCAGTGTCTGCAGCATTTAACATCGTTGGTGCTTTTGCATTCTTGTTGGCTTTTGCTTTGTTGAGACTTCAGCCAATCAATGACAGAATTTACTTTCCCAAATGGTACATTTCTGGGAAGAGGAGCAGTCCAATGCATGCTGGTGGGAGTTTTGTTGGGAAATTTGTGAATCTCAATTTCAAGACTTACTTCACTTTCCTTAACTGGATGCCTCAAGCTCTGAAGATGAGTGAGGCTGAGATTATTGACCATGCTGGTCTTGATTCTGCTGTTTTCTTGAGGATTTATCTTCTGGGGTACTGTCAAAAACTCTCCTTTTTCTGTAGTTTAAGATAATTTGACGGTTTTTGCCTTCTGGGTGCCTCTTATTGTTCACAAATTTCGGTCTTTCTCTTGGATGCTGCAATAGTTTAACTGGTTAGTGCATGGAAAAGTTGAATATTGAACTCTTAAATTTGATTGTCTTGTTTTTGCGTTTTTGTCTAGTCATTGCGTTGTTTGTACCTTTTTTATGAGAGCTTAACATTACGGGGCTGCAAATTTATAGATTTTGCCAAGTTTTAAGTTAGGTGACTAAAATTGCTGTTTTCTTGGCTTCTGGTTTAAGTTTTTTTTTTTCCTTTTTATTTGGCTTTGGTGGCGAATAAATTTGGGCTTGTCAAGTTTAAAATACAAGAAAAGAAGAAAATTTTGATACTTGTTACTGTCTTGTGAAAGGTATTTACTTGTTTTGTAGGTTTATTTGGACAACTTTGATTTCAAATAAAAAAATTTATTTCATAAATTTCAACCATCTTTTTATCTTTTCAATCACTTTTTTATCTCACATACATCACATCATAAAAAATGCTACAGTAATTATTTTAAATAAATCATCCAAATAAACTCTTATCCAAACAAACTTAGATTGACTTTTCAATCCTGACTAGTTCTCAGAAAAATGTTCGGGGTTGGTAAATTCTGTCTTTGTCCAGATTTTTAGATTTTGGCGAGAAAGAACTGATTTTGACTTATACTTTGTTTCGTTTTTCTTGGATTTTTTTAGTGTCGTCTGATGGCTCTCTCCCTCTCTCTTGCCCTTTGGCCTTTGCATTTTTTCTTTCTAGCAGTGTAGCTGTCGTTGCTCGCCTCACCTTGGTTTCTCGAAGTAAATTTCAGTTTTCCAAGTAGTGATTCCCATTTGTGGGCAGTTCTGCAAATGGTCTGGGTTATCAAAGTAGGTTAATGTTCTTGAATGGTCTCTAAGACTCCAGAAGTGGGCATTAGATGTAGAGTGCAGATAGAGCAATATTACATGGATCGGTAGAGGTATTGAAGATAATTTGCTTTCTGTTTTCAAATCAACATACCATGCAACCACAGGGAATACGAGATGCCAGGGAACTCAGTAGTTTAGGTATGACTACTTGTCTCATCAAAAGTACGTTTTATAAGCAAATAATGGAAAGGCTGTTGAGAAAAGCCTGGACTATGGACTAGATATATAGTTTAAATCCATACACTACAATTTGCTGTAATGAAGATTATGCAGTTGTCCTTGAAAATCTCACACCCTTTGTTAGACATTAGAAGAATGAGTTATACATCCCCCTTCACTTAGATTTCTGAGGATCTCACAATTAAGATTGAGGAAAGTGAAAGGACGATGTCGGATTTTCCATTTGTTCCTTTCAAAGAAAGGATAAAACTGGATTTTTTGGAGTTGGTATTCAAGTAAAACCAATTTCGGTTTTTATCAATCATTAGCAGATAAGTTGTGATTAATTTTTCCTTAGTGCTTAAAGTATTTTAATTCTTTGCCCATGATCATCTGGTTGATAAACTTTGTTCAATTTGTGGAGGGCAGACATTTGGACAAGTCCAGGATGTCATATGTGCCTACAGCAATGTTGATTTTGCTGAAACACAGTTTCATTTCTCCAGGCAAAATTTTTTGTCAAAATACTCATTAATCACTCTGGATAAATGTACCTTGCAATGCCTGCTCTATTCTGCCCAAGTTGGATTTTGATGAACTGGACAAATTCTTTCCAAGTGTTTGATCATATAACCGTCACCTAGAGTGCAGCCATTCTCCTCTGCCAATGGTAGCTAGCTTTAAAGACCTGAAAACATTAACCATCATTGTCATGAAGAAGTTCTTGTCCTGTCTTGGTAAGCCTCTACTGTTTTTGCTTCTGAGACCATGATTTTGATTCTTTTCATGAAATTGGAAAATTACGGGTTTAATTTTCGTATTAATTTGATGCAAGAATTGTCTTTGTAGTTGCGAATTTTGTTGCCTATAGAAATACAAAGAAAGGCAGTCTGAATTAAGGAACCATAAATAGCAGTTTTAGCATGCTAACTGGGATAATGAAATAGATCTACAAAGTCAGTATGTGCTCTTATATGATCTTGCCTTAGCAGGATTCTTCTATCATATGGATTTGATCACTGACCCTGCAGTGCTCCTTTCTCTGTTGTTATTTAGGGATGATCCTTTAGTAGATAATGAGCATGTGGAAATCGGTTATCTCCCTGCCTTATGCATCTAGTACAATTCCATAAGAGATGTTTCCGTGTTGAGTAATATAAGAGGTACAAGTGACACAAGCCATGAGATTAGACTAAGAATAATCGGGAAATGGAAATGGCTGAAGGCCATGTTTTGAGAAATCTCAATTTACATATTGCTTTATAGCTTCAGATTGACTTTACCATATTAAATAGCTTTGTAATTGATAGCTATGGAAATCTTTTGAACCATAAAGTGAAAAAGAATCTGTCTTCAAAACACCATCTTCTGTCATTCCGGAATTTCTGGGTCTATTCTTAAGCTGGTAGTGTTACTGACTTTGAAACTTTTGGTTCATTACCTTTAGTATTACCATAGTCTGTTATGGAGTGCAACTTTCATATTAGTCTGACCCACCATAATCATCTGGAATGATTCTATCTTTTCCAAACAAATTTTGCCTGGGATGTAGCTAAACTACCACATGTCAACTGTTCAATTGCCTTCCTTCCACAAGTCTGTTTTTGATTTATTGCGGTCTTTTCTAAGAGATTGCTGACTCTATTTAAAGCTTTGGCCTTGTGGTGCTTGGATTCTCTCAGCCCAAAAAGCTGGATGGAAGAATACTACTTTGTCACATTTCTGATCCCAAATAAAGGACAGTCTTACTTGTTTGCCAAGGCTTCAGCTTGTGCAATTGACCAATTCCCAATCTCCCTTGACAATGTTATTCATCTCTAGGCAAACTGCTTGTGCCTATTCATACCATATTGCTTCCAAGGCTCCCATTGGTATCTGATTTGCCTACTATAGGCAGTCTTTGATTAACTGGCTGCTCAGATATACTCTTATGCAATTTACGCCCTGGAATGCTGATTCATATCCTTTCACATATTACAAAAATCCGCGTAGGGTTTTCATTGGGCTTGGTAGAGAGTTTTAAGATACTTTCATATCTCCTTTTCCTATGTGCCAACCAAAAGCAAAATTGAGTTCAATCCACCTCTTAGCCCTCATCCTCTTCGCCCCATAATTCTTTTAGCTTTTTCTTTCTGCTATTTTTTCTTGTCCTTCTTCTCTCAATATATCATGACTGGTACAAAGAAAATTGGTAACATCAGTTTGTGTAAGGCATGATGTGACTCTGTCCTTTTACTTTGAAGACAATGAAATTTGCATGCTAAATTAAGGCCCTTCTTAAGGAGTTTATTCCCTTTCCTTTTTCTTTCGTGTTAAAACTCTTATTATGAGTTAACAGATGTCTCTTTTGCATAATTTGATATTTATTGAAGTTTAAGATAATAACCTTTGTTATCTTTAACAGTTTAAAGATTTTTGTCCCAATGGCTGCTGTAGCACTCGTGGTTCTCATTCCAGTGAATGTATCGGATGGGACATTATATTCCCTCAACAAAGATTTGGTCATTAGCAACATTGATAAGCTTTCAATATCAAATGTTCATTCCAAATCGATTAAGTAAGTATTTTCCTTTTTTTTTTCAGCTTTGCCACATCTGATATCCTCTTGTTAGACAATTAAGAAAATTATGGGCAGAAGACTTCAATAATTCATTGTTAGCATCCCTTAGTTGCAGCTCAGTCTTATTAATCTGAATAACCTGCCATCCAATTCTGATAGAATGTATAAAGGATTATTTTTCACTTATTTTTAAGGCATGCTTCTTTTTTAAAATAATAAATCATACAAAGACATGGTAAGAAGTTTAGACATTTATTTAACTAGATAGTCCACACTGTACGGGAATTTTCGACCTTTTTTTGAAAAATCCTGTTTTCTTTTACGAATAATTGCCAAAAGTTCCATTTTCTGACAAACCACCCATTTATACTCTTAATTATAAAAAAGACCAACTTTCCTTATAGCAAGAACTAAGAAGATCCTATCCAGCCTAATAAAAAAAAATCTATGGGATAAACATCAATTAACTGCTAATAGACAATTATTGTGGTTCCTCCGGACATCCATTGCCACGGATTTCTACTTTTGAAGGAATCTGCTAAAAGAAACTGTATTCAGATTTTAAATTGTCAAAATTGGATGGATGTATAATTACTAAAGGAATGTAATTGTTGTTAGATTGTTTTAACAAATCATACTGAGTAATATGCTTCTTTCCTTGTATCATATAATGCTATAGAGGTTTCCCACCCATGCAGAATTTAAGGAACTTAGGTGAAATGTTCGATTCTAGTTTTTTTTCTTCTTTTTGTTGACAGATTTTTATAGGAAAAGAGTGGCAAGAGCAAAGCTTCCTTACCCCAAGTTAATTGATACCTCTATATATGCTTTTTGACTTTGGTTTAGGTTGGTGAATAATAGCTGTTTGTGCATGGATATAAGAATTTATGTGGTATAATGTTAGTTATAACTCTTTTTCTGTGATCAAATCCCAGGTTTTTTTTCCACATATCAATGCAATACCTGTTCACATTTTGGACGTGTTACTTGCTGTACAAGGAATATAGCCGGGTAGCATCAATGAGGTTAAGATTTTTGGCTTCACAAGGTAGAAGGGCTGAGCAATTCACAGTGAGTTGAACTTCGTTTCTTTGCCATTTCATGATTGACTTCGTATTTCTTTTCTTTTTCCAAGTCTTATCTACTTTCCTTTAGATGTGTGAAGCTGTTTACAAGAAAGTTAATGCACGATTAGAAATGAACAAGTACTTCAATGAGTGGACTGTAGCATATGACCAAAGGCTCCTTTAACCATGCAAATATTTTGGAATCTATTGGCACATTACTGTCACATGCTGTTAGAGATGTAATGTGCTTGTTACAATTCAATTGTTGGTGCATTATCACCCCTCTGGAGACTGGATGGGGTTTTCTTTGATACCAACTGTATTGACCCAAAATTGTACACTATTTTTAGCAACTTGTTGGGCCCTCAATTGCATGTAACAAAAGCATCATATTTAGTTCAAACTGTTCCGATATGATGTGGGACAACCATTAAAAAATAACACACATACTGTTACTGAATCCTGTAGTACTGGACATACCTGTTTTAGTAGCCCAAGAAAATATGTCACATAGCCGTCCATTGTCTATTTTGATTAACTAGGTGACTGGTTTTAGGAAGAGGAAGCATTTTCTGTATTACTTTTGCAAGTAAAATGACAGAAGTGATTATCTCAGATTTTCTAGTCTAACTTCCTCCTTGTATTTTCGTTTGCATAAATTTGATTTCATTTGTTTTGATTACATTCTTTTTGATGTACATATTTCAGGTTCTTGTTAGGAATATACCACATGTTTCTGGTCGCTCCACATCAGATAGCGTCGAGAGCTTCTTCAGGAAAAACCACCCAGAACATTATCTGTGTCATCAGGTAATATGGTGTTTTCAATGCTTTCACGCTTTCAGAGAGATGCCTTATTTTTAAATGGTAATTCCATCAAATGCTCTCCAACTATCTGCTTCTATTTGAAGTTTGCATATCATATGTTCAAGAGTATTATTTTGGTATTGAATGAATTGTACATTGTACTGATTATCTTTCTTCAGGCTGTCTATAATGCTAACAAGTTTGCAAGACTTGTCCAAAAGAGAGATAGACTTCAAAACTGGTTGGACTATAACCAGCTGAAGTTTGAAAGAAACCCAGAAAAGAGACCGAGAAGAAAGGTTGATGCTTTACTGGGTTGAAATAAGACTAGTCAGATATCAATGGCACATGCTATGCAGAATGTTTTGTTAATAGTTTCTTGTGTTCCTCCTAAGCAGAATTGTTTCCTTGGACTTTGGGGAGAAAAAAATGACTCCATTGACTTCTATAAGCATCAAATAAAGGAGCTTGATAAAAAAGTAAGCTGTAGTTACCTTCAACCAAATCTTGAAAAACAATTATCATTATAATATTTTATTTGTCTTTTTCCTTTATATTACAGTAGCCACCTCCAAATGAAGATTAGTTGCTTACTTGTTTAGAACATCATTTTTTGCAAACAACTATCCCTAATCTCAGTATCGCTTATTAGTTGACAATGGAGCGTCAGAAAGTTCTCAAGGATCCAAAAGCTATCATGCCTGCTGCCTTTGTATCATTCAATTCGAGATGGGGTGCAGCTGTTTGTGCACAGACACAACAAAGCAAGAACCCAACACTGTGGTTAACAAAATGGGCTCCTGAACCCCGGGATATATACTGGGAAAATCTTGCAATCCCCTTTGTTTCTCTAACTATTCGTAGATTCATAATATCAGTAGCAGTCTTTGCTTTGATCTTCTTTTACATGATACCAATAGCATTTGTGCAATCCTTGGCGAACTTGGAGGGTTTGGAGAAGGTCGCTCCATTCCTTACGCCGGTGACCGAACTGTAAGCACAGTTTACTCAATTTTCTCATTTTGTAACTTGTATGATCTTTTTTGGTAAAGCTGGTTTCAAAATACGTAATCAATTGCGAATAAAAATGCGATTTATTGCACAGTAAATTGATTTTAGTTCATATGAATAATATGTTTTTCAGTTTTAATCTACATCCTGATATGTCTCTTACATATATCTCGCTCTATTTCCTTCTCTCTTATTTTTTTCCCAACAATATTTTCTGCTGGAATTTGTTTTTAACTGTATTGTGCTGTTAAATATGTTGCATTTCTAGTTGGAAAAGCATACCTCATACATGCACAAAGTAAAAAGAAAGAATTGGTAAGATGGCAAGGATGGAACTTACTGGATGTTATCATGGGTTAGTGGTTTAATCCTTGGCAGATCTTTTTTTGTCGAAAAAAAAAAACATTTTAATGAGGGCAGAAATGAGAATCTAAAAAATGACACAAATCGTAGAACCAAAGCCCTTGTATTGTGATACGACTTGCATATCAACAACATTACATGTACCTTTAGATTTGTCATTTCTTTGCAGTTGTTCCTTTTATAGTTCATTCTTGATGGAAGTTGACATATCTTTCATAAAGGGATGTATCATTTTGTATCCCTTCATACATTTTGTTGATTCTTGGGTACTTTTATCTCTAAAATTTGCTCTAAAACTTGTCTGCAAATTTTTTTAAACATTCAATAATCCTGTTTAGAGGCAGCTTTCATTTCTAAAAGTTTGGTCTTCTTCTAATCTTATTTATGGTGTCCAAGAATATCACGCAGAGCATTGGATGATGGAGTGCCTGGGCTAAAAAGTTGACCTTCTGTGCTGATTCATTGGTTGTCTTTTTTTCCCATGTATTATCAATTTCGTTTTATGGTACTAAAAACTTCTTTATTATTCTTAAAAAAACATATTTACTGTCGCTTGCTCTTAGACAATGCCCAGCCATATTTTAGTCCTCTTGGTGTATGCGTCTTTATTTCAACAAATAAAGTTCTGGAAATGTTGTGCAGGAAATTTATCAAGTCTTTCCTTCAGGGTTTCCTTCCTGGTCTGGCACTTAAAATCTTCTTGTTTGCTCTTCCAAGAGCATTGATGATAATGTCAAAAGTTGAGGGATATGTAGCCAAATCAACATTAGAAAGGAAAGCAGCAGCCAAGTATTATTACTTTATGTTGGTTAATGTGTTCTTGGGAAGCATAATTGCAGGAACAGCTTTTCAGCAACTTCGTGCATTCCTTCACGAATCAGCTACACAGTAATCCGCTATCCATTCTGTGGCTTTCTTTTGTGATTCTTTATTTCTTTTTCAAGTATGAGGATCAAATAGATTTTTTTAGTTTAGAGTTTCCTACATGATCAAATAGATTTTTTTTTTTTTCCAATGGCCAGACGTGATATCTCACAACTAATGCTTTTTATACCTTGCTCCGATTATTCTTATTTGCACAACTAGATTGGTGTCATGCATGGAATCACTTGCTTTTAGGCTTGTTGCATTTGGTACTTTAACATCTTGATATTAGTTTTATTTTGACATCCATTTCTGGTGGTTGATTTGTTTTTATGAACCTTGGTATTGGTCCGGCTTATCACCTAACTTGACTCACCTTATTTGTTAATCTTATTCTGTTTGTTTCTTAAAAAGTATTAACGTCTATTGCTACAATCAGCTATGACCTCTGAATATGGTTTTGGTATCATCAATTTTGCGAGTCACAAAGCAAGAGAAACTTAGTTCTCATGTATATAGAGGACATTCAGTGATTTTATCCTTGGGGTGTTCATCCCATTTTTATGAACTTATAGAGTAGAAAATTTACTGGTTGCTTCCTCTCAAGTATGGTTATCGTTCTACTCTCAACATAGTATAGCTGTTCAAGTGGTCAATAATCTTCTGTTATGACTTCACAAAACTATTGCATACCCAAATTAGCCTCTATGGCTTGTTGTAATATGCCCATGTGTAGAATGCTCGAGTCATATTGTCCAGATGAATGTTTAAACAGTTAAGATCATGTGTGAGTATCAGTGAGATTTGACACATCTCTATCATAGCAATTGTGATTGAAGAATTTACTGGAAGTATATAGTATCTATTTGCATCAGCAGCTTCTGGTCTTAATTCTACTTTTTATGGCTGGGGATTACTTCAGAAAGAAGGAGCATTGCATGCAAAATTAGGATGAAAATTGGGAAACTTATGCTGTTGTGTGATACAATTACGATTGTGAGATTACCTACAGATTTCATATTTGTGGACTAGTCTTCCTAAAATTGTATGGTCAATTTTCACTGTTTCAAATTTGGATTATGACAATGCTGGGGCCTTCTGACAGGATTCCAAGAACCATTGGTGTGTCAATACCGATGAAGGCTACCTTTTTCATCACCTACATAATGGTTGATGGTTGGGCTGGCATTGCTAGTGAGATTTTAAGGTTGAAGCCTTTAGTCAAATTTCACCTTAAGAACATGCTCATTGTCAAAACTGAAAGAGACAGAGTGAAGGCGATGGACCCTGGGAGTGTAGATTTTCCTGAGACACTTCCAAGTCTTCAACTATACTTCTTGCTCGGACTGGTGTATGCTGTGGTCACTCCAATACTTCTTCCTTTTATATTGGTATTCTTTGCCTTTGCGTACTTCGTCTATCGTCATCAGGTTAGCATGCATAATTGATATGGTCTGGTTATTTTCCGCTTTCTCATTTGCATCCGTTTCCTCTGGAATGAAATCTCATGGAGCCTGGCTATGATGAATTAATTTATGCTGGAGACATAGGAAGAACAATAGTTGCTGAAAAGAGTTTTAGACTTTAAAGTGAATGGGGGCAATTGTAAATCACATTATGCCTTTTGAGATTTCAACTGATCCTTAAGCTGGACATGGATGAAACAAGGGCAATGCATACTGAATATCAAATATGTGTTAACTTTTATATTCTGAACAATATAGAAAATTGCTAATCGAAATATGGTTTTAAAGTGAAGAATTTAATATATAATGTGAATTTAGGTTGTTTTCTCATTGGTTGTGATTGAGATAAAAATGCTTTCAAACTCTATTGGTTCATCGGTTGTGATTGATGTAAAAATGCTTTCAAACTCTATTAGTTACAACATACTCTTTTTGTGTTGTAGTTGAATTTCTGAAATTAGAACTCCTCTAGAATTATTTAGAACTCCTCTAGAATTAAAATCTATAGCTAAATGGCATCAGAATATTTTTAGCAGCAAATTTACATTTTATTCTTCTCTGCTACATCACGCAGGTAATCAATGTGTACAACCAAGAATATGAGAGTGCTGGTGCCTTTTGGCCACATGTTCATAGGTGTATCATTTGGAGCTTATTGATTTCTCAACTTCTTTTGATGGGTCTACTGAGCACCAAAGAGGCTTTAAGCTCTACTCCTTTGATCATTGTGTTACCTATATTGACATTAGCCTTCCACAATTACTGTAAGAATCGGTTTGAACCTGCATTCAGAAAGTATCCACTGGAGGTGAGCTCCATGTCTGATGGTTTCTATAGTACTTTGACTAGGACCTTTCATGTTGATGCCATATACCTGGTCTATGCTTCATAGTATCTGTGATTGTCTTAACTTCATGTACATTTCTGGCGCTGCATGCAGAAATGTGGTAGTCAACTGATTGAAACTCCATTTTGTTCTTATTACTTGCTTTTTCACATTTTTTTTTATTTAGAGTGGATAATTTTGTTCTGATTTCAACTTTCTGTTCTGTGCATTATCCTGCTTGTGGTGAGAACAAATCATCACTGCATTCAATAAATGACACTAATTCTTACTCTAATTTCTGAGATCTTGTTGGAACACGTGCCTTCTGTCATCAAACTCTTTCATGGTATTTTGCATCTGATGGAATTATTGTATCCCGAGTTTGTTGTTGAAAGCCAAATTATGTGCAGAATACGATTATGGTTGTTTGGTGTTCCCCTATGTCCCAAGATATAGCTCACATTTTCTGCTGTTCTATCACTGGCTTGATTAGCTTCACAAAACTCATGCTCCTTGGATGCAGAAATCTGTTGCATGCAGTTTGTTGTCTTTATTTGAGTTTGCTCAGGGGCAGAACTGTCGTGCATTTATTGTCTTGTTTTGAAAACGTTGGTTGCTTAATGTACTAATAAAAGCATTCTTTTTAATCACTAGGAAGCGATGGATAAGGATTTAGAAGATCGCCCCTCTGAATCTGACGTCAAGTTAAAGTCTTTCTTGGCGGATGCTTACTTGCATCCTATATTCCGCTCTTTTGAAGAAGTTGAATCAGTGGAGGTTAGAGTTGACAAACGCCGCGCTCATAGTCCGAGTCCATCAAGAAGCAGTTCTTCCTCTTCAGACGACGACAGCCATCATCTTGAAGATGAGCCATCTCAAGAGGAAGATGAGCCATCTCAAGAGGAAGCAGTTCTTCCTCTTCACTATGAATATGAACCGCCTAGTGATGCGTATCACTACGTAGCTGAGGTATTGAGTAATGTTTACGAGTATGGAACAGAGCCGTACCATAATTAATATCACTATTGAGACTAATTTTCTTGGTATGATTAGTTTAAGTTGCTTGCACAGCCTAACCACCATAGCAGCTAGTTTCAAAAGGTTAATATGAGCTAACCCAATGTAAACTGGATTCTGATGTTTTGTCCATTGTTCTGATTGGTGTGAGCTAAGAATTTGAGTGAGAAGCTATGCGATCTTTATCATGCCCTTTTTTTTTTCTCTTCATTCCTTTGCCTGTTGATGTTGATGTTTTTCATGTTGTTTGATCTTTTTTCTTATTGTTTTCCCTCAATTTCGATTTTAAAGAGCAGGATACACAAAATTTATTTGAAACTGTAGAGCTATGTAAAAAGTTGAATCCCAAACCAAAAGAGTAACAGCAATGCAACATGCTTTTTAGTCTGGTTAAGGTTACTGATACTCCTGTGGAGCTATATATATCATTGTTGTGCTATATCCAGTTGCAGATGACCAAATGTCAGAAAAATTCCTCCTTGCCAAGAACAAATTCTATTGATTTCTAGGCCCTTTCTGTTTTCTTCCTTGCATCAGTCAAAAGTAGGAAAGTCATAAAAGTCTGGTGGCTTTATGAATTGTGGGTTGTAGCTTTGGGACCAAAAATTAGCGCTAGGCTTGCCGCAGAAGTTGATCTTGGAGCTGCAACTTTGATCAGCCATTCTTGAAGGATTTGGATTTAAATTCAGACCTTTGAAAGGCTAGCTGTCTACTACATTGCAGAAGAGAAATTCAGCCCTGAGATTCAAAGTCTGTATCTCCCAGCCTTACCTGCTGAGGAATTTTGACATGTTCTGGTCTAGTTAATGCATAATTAAGATAATTAAGTTATGATGGGCAATATTATTTTTTTTCCCTTTTGATTATGAGCTGCTGGATGTGGAAGGCAAGTTAATTATTGCATTGTTCAAACCGTCAAAGTCACAACTCACAACTATTGAGTCAAGCATTTGTAGCCTAAGCATCCATGGTTCAGTTTTCCAACACTATAAACACAACCAGGTGCTTGATTGTAGGTGAAAAAATGATTAATCTTTTAAACTAGTCTACTTTCAAAAAACGTTCAAAATCAGGGTATTTCTAAATGATAGATATAAATATGAGAATTCTTATAATCAACGAGGTGAATTATAACTATTTTCTGAGGAACTTTTCTGGTTCTTTGACAGTACAAAAAATTTAAAAAGGATATAGAGTATATATAGAATTCTTAATTAAACCTCTGGTATAAAATACACGTCTAAATGGAGTGCAAGAGCGTTTTGTTGATTTCTTCTGACTCTCCCCAGGGCATTAAAGTAAATTTACACATCAAACTGGTGGGGCTATTTCCTTGCACCAATGGTTCTGCAACTTACCGTTACAAATTCCGCGGCGGTTTGGTTTGGAACACTCAACCTTGCAACAAATTCAAACTACACATTGACGTTCGGGTCCTCCAAGGGGGCAACCATTTTGGCAAAAAACTAGTAGCAACGCTTTATGTTGTCAGTTGGAAAATTTTACTCTAAGTGACATAGGAATTTATATAATAGGCACAAAGTAAATGACGGCTCAAATCTTTAATTTTTTGAATTGTTATATTTGTATTTATCACTTAAACATATTAGTGATTTTCAGTTGTTTTTGTGAACTCATAGTTATTCTTCCCTTAATTTTGAATTAACTTAATACAAAAAAGAGAATTAACTATAATACTGATAGATTAACCAATATTATTGGAGGCTAAATATTTATTGATGAAAAAATCTGGATTGCTGGATCTTTTCTACTTAATTAAATCTGAATATATAGCTCTAGATTTATAGTCATTATAAAAATTTAAATTATCTAAAAGAATTTTATATAAAAAAAAAGAATATCTGCCAAACTTTTGATATGGGAAACATTATCTGATACTATCATATTATAGTGAAAGTATGTAAATAAATTTTTAAAAATTAGTAAATAATTGAACATTTAGAATACATTACTTTTTTAAAGCTAATATGAATGAACATGTAGAATTGTTGTTAGTTTTCATATTTAAATTATTCATATTTGTATAAATTCATAATAAATAAGAAAAGAGACTGTGCTAAGGCACCTGCCTAAATTCTGATTTATATGATAGGCACAAAGTAAATGACGGCTCAAATCTTTAATTTTATGGATTGTTATATTTGTATTTATCACTTAAACATATTAGTGATTTTCAGTTGTTTTTTTTTTTGAACTCATAGTTATTCTTCTTTCATTCCTTATCGTCAATGCTCTTTTCATTTTTTGGTCTACTTAGAGAGCCCGCTTAGATTGCAAACTTTTTCAGTTTTTATAAAAAATATATTGTAGCAATATGATGTAGTCGAGATAAAAAAGGCCATACCAAGGAAATATTCTACAAATTTGTGCCAAAAAACTACGATTTTATTTTCTTTTCATTGTAACATTCGTATATGCTTATATTCATCATTCTTGTTTAGTGTGTGCGAGTGTATATTGGAGGTTCTCTTGTGCGTTTTGGCATCAAATCCCGGTGTTTTGGCATCAAATCTTGTGCGTTTTGTGAGTTTCAACCTCTCTTAAAACGTTGTCTTTTTCGATTTTTTTTTTTTTTTGAAGAAAGTCTTTTCAGTTTGTAAGAATTGGACTCAATATTGTGGAAACGTAGAACTCAAAATTGTGAAAGTGGTTACTTTAATTTTTTTGGTTCAAGTTCGATAGTGTTGAATAAATTGAATGGAAAATTATTGCAAGCAAATGAGCATTCTGTTTTGAAAAAAAAATTGCCGAATGAAATACATCAGTCTCTTTTTAGTAAAGATGGTTTGGTTGAAAATTACATCTATTAACCATTTTTGTGTGATCAGTCTGGTAGTATAGGCACACTTTCTTCTTTCCCTCCTGTTGTCTTGTGCAAAAAATGATAAATGGAAATGTTTTGCTCTAAGCTACGGTCCAACTTCAGTTTCCAAGAAACTGGAATTTTGTTTCTGTACTTGGTGATCTCTCTCTCTCTAAAGTGCACATAATAAGGGGCAGAAATTGGTGACATTTGTCAAAATGAAAGACTAGAGGCTTCCATGATGCTTTTACATGCTATATTTATCTAACTTATCGCCTTGGATTACTATTTTCTGGAGTTTCTATAGAAATATATACGGTAACGATTTAATATATGTGAGGTAAAAAAGTGTTAAGAAATGTATTTACGGAAAATGTAAAAAAATTTTTGGAGAGAAATAGCAATGCAAACAAGGGTTTTCTGGTGAACATTTTTTTTTTAAATTTCTGGCGAACTTGACTGATGTCACCTGTTTTAACTTTTAAGCCCAGAATCATTGAAGAGACAATTTTCTGGCGGATTGTGTTGGCAATATAAAGTAAACTTGAAGCCTGTTCTTGTTTTTGAGAATGAGGTTTTGGTCAGTGGTCATCACTTGAATGAGTGAAAGCAGTGGGTAATCAACATTTTAGCCAAGTGAAACAATTGGAAAAAGAAAAACGTTAAACTTTCCTTGAATTTATTCGTATGTCTTTTTCCATGGTCAACTGTGTAACTTTTCCACGGACAGAAATTAGTGCTTCTATTACAATTTTGATCAAATCACCACTTTATAATAGTCGTAGTTTACATTATTTCATTAAAAATGTATTTTACCAAAAAATTTTGAGAGTTGCACAATAAAGCATTAGTTAATTGCATATGCTTTTGTACCATCTTTAACATTAAGGAAGCCCGTGAGATATCTTGACATTCTTAAGATCAGATCTTCTTTCATCAAAGAAGTCTTTCGCTAAGACAGAAGTAACTTCTACATTATGAAAGAAAATTACACTGCTATTCAGTAATCAAATTCTTTACTTTTTGATTTGTGTCCATGTTTACTAATAACTTGTGCAGCTGATTGCTGAAATTTGGATAACACTGTAATTCAATGACCAAATCTTCAATTAAACTTTGTTATATTTGTAAATGTGAGGTTTCTATTTGTATTTTATTGGTGAGGATGGCAATGGAAAGGGGTTGAAGCAGGAGAAGGATCCCTCGCCCCCTTCCCCATTGTCAAATAACTCCCCCGGTCCTCCGTCCCATCTCTCACCTCGTTTCCCTTGCAGTGTCTCAAGAGAGAAGAAATCAACTTGTCATATTTAACAATTTGCTCATCAACGGAACAATTTTATCATTCATTCTATTTCAAAATATTTAATCAATATATGCTCAAATACTCAACTTTAGACCATTCAACGAATTGCAAATACTAATAACTAAAGAAAATTAGCAACTCATCAATACCATAAAAATGACATTAAAATATCCGACTGAGATGTTATAGGACCAATTAGGCTTGTATATTCTATTTCTCTGTTTACGTTTAGTCTGAATAGATAATATAGTACTATTAGTTTAGTTACTTTATTATATAATAGATTATTATTTATTAGTCATTAGAGATACACAATTATGTTATTAATTATATTATTAAATATAAAGAATTAGATAATAACTAAATTATTATTTTGTGTATATAAATGTATTATATATACATAAATAAATTTAAATATATATAATTTCTTATATGCAGGAGATGGGGCAGGTGTATGTTGCCCGCCCCCGCTCAGCCCCATTTCTATCTCCACAAGCCGGTTGCCACCCTTGTTTATTGGCTTGAGCTTGGACTAAATTTTCCTTTTTATCCTAATAGGCATGTTTTGATCCTTGAAAATTTTATCAAAATAATCTAACTGGTTAATCTTTAGGATAAATTTTTTATACACTAACAACGTATATATTAGCAGATTTAGATACACGCTATATATGGGAAGTTTAATATTCATAGCAGATTTAGATACAGGCTATATATATGCAAAGTTTAATAGTCAAATTCAAATTAAAATAATGTTTTATATATCGTGTGTGCACTGACTGACATTTAGGAAAGTTTAATTAGTTTCTAAAGGACGGGTTCTTTTGTGGGACATTCAGAGGTATAAAAGTAAATTGACAACAACATCCAGCAACTACACATGTTCCTTCGTTGGTGACCCTTCGGTTATAACACCCTCGTAACTGAACAAATCGACAACGTTTAAGAATTCTATCAGTCCTTCGTTCTCTTCAGTTCATCTTCTTGGTTAGTCTCCCTTGGTCTTCTCTCTACTTTTGTATCTTTTCTTTTTTCCCTGCTACTTTGTGGTCTGGTTAAATCCATCACCCAGAAATGTTCTTTAAGTTATGGTAGTATACATTATCACGCAAATCCAGAGCTGTTAAAATGGTCTTCATTGAAGTTGCCTTCTGAAACTTCATGATGAAGAACTGTTTGATGATGCTGCTTAGACAAAATTTATGTCAGTTGCATGTGTAAGTTTCTGTTTGTGCTTTATTGATGACCACATTTGTTCTGTCTGTGATGGTGTAGTACAAAAGGTTTACATTATTTTAGTTCTTTAGAATGAATGGTTAATGAATTAATCAGATTCATGTTGATAGAAACCAGCCAATGGCGATCATGTTTTGAAAAGTGTCAAACTTGGCGATGGCAAAAGGCTTTCTTCGGGCAAAGTTGCGGGTTAGGACTAAACTTTAGGAATAGTGCATTTTCTCAATCAAAAGCTGTTGCAGTGGTTAGTAGTCATTGACTAATGTTCTATGGTAGAATGACAAAACTTATCATGAGATGTGCAATTAAAACTTTTCATTACATATGCACGAAAAATACTCCAAATTTGGAAGCAAAGCTTGAACTTAAATTTTCTGAAGAAGTTTAAGGTTCTTTTTTTTTTCCTGAATCTTTCAGGGGCATTAAGTAAATTGCAACCTAGTGTCATCTATTCCGGTGGACCAATTTTTATCGTTACACCATTCAGACTTTAATCTTTGCCGTTTTTCCTTCGCTAGTGACCCTTGGAACTGGTGTACGACACTTGCTGGTGATGGTGGTTCAACGATTCTATTGGTCCTGTGTTTTCTTCACATCTTCTTCTTCCTGGTTGGTCTCTATTCACTCCACTTTTGCATATTCTTGCTTTTTTGGATATGATTAGCTTTAATGTATTGTCAGTCTCCCAATCCATCACTCTAACAAATGGTTAAAGTTATAGCAGTAGATTTTAACATGAAACTCCAAAGTTGTTGAATAGTTCTTTTAGAAATCCGCTCCTGAAACTCATTAATGACCAACAAGTATTTGATGATACTTATAAATATATTTCGTTACATTATCTAAGCGCAGGCTTTGTTAAATGCTGGCCAACTTTAGCCCTTGGGTTGAATTTGTTCTTAACTAAGCCTTACTTGGACCAAATATAAGTATGTTTATCCCTGGTTTTTAAAGTGCAGAAGTATGCAAACTTGTATTACTGGTGATCCAGAGTGTGTTCGAAGAAGGGCTTCAACAGCCATCAGCATTTCCAGTTCAAAGTGGTAAAAGGAAATCAAACTTCAATATTTTTAGTTTTTGAAATACGTCTATCATGTCATTTTGAAACATATCATTAATTTGGTCCGTCATTCTCCAAAATTAATGTGACAAACATATCTAAAGGATGCACATTGGTCTAAGTTTCTTTGACCCAGAACTTCTAAGAGAAAGATTGATGTCATTTGCTAAATTAAAACCTTAGGCTTTTGTGTTTTTATTTTTTGGAATTTGATTTCAAAACTGTTTTTATCATTATTGGTTGTAGTGGCTTATTTTGCAGTGGTAAAAGGTTCTAAATGTATTAGCAGCAAAACATTTTATTAATTGAACTCTGGAAGTAGCCAGTCAGAGACATATTTTGTATTGTAATACTAGTGCTATCATTGCAAAATTTGCAAAGAATTATGCGTCTAATTATCTCTTTGAGTGTTGCTGCATCCTAATATGCTAAGAATGACTTCTACATTACAGGGAATCATACGCAGGCAATTATATTTCTGCTTTTGCTCCCTTAGTTCAACGAATTTTTATAAACACGAAGGTATGTCCAAATTTTCATCAAATTTAAGCAGGCCAAGTTAATCATTAATATGGTTTTGACTGACAGAACTTGCTGATAATTAATCAAGGCATTTACAATTAGTAAAGGATTTATTAATTTAGAATTCCAGTATAAACAGTGCCTAGATACCTTGCAGTAGATTGTGATTGTGCAACAAAACCTTGTGGTAAATTTTAGTCTCTGGTTTGCCCTATGTTACTTTTCTCGGATACAAAGTACCAAGAAAAAATAAAAGAATAGTGATTTTATCTAATTGGTGATTTTATGGCAGGCAATAATAGTGACATTCTTGTGTTTAGGCTTTTTTTTTTCTTTTTTATTGTAAGTGGGAGGTTTCGAACCTGGAACCCCTCACTTATACTTCTTCTTCTTGTACTACCCAACCTATTTCTCCCCTGTGTTGAGGCTGTTACATGTTTACGAATGTATCTTGAACAATATAGTGTCAATTTCCAGTGGTATAAATGTGAGAAAGAAATCTTGTTCCATCACTAATGATCATTAAGGAAGAGTAGCATGGTTTTAGGCCTAAAGAACTAACAAGCATTGCTTTGATTATGACACTGCGGAAGAATGAGAGGACTAATTGTTCTATGATTTCTCAATCTTGAAGGATTTCCTAATTCAACAATTCATTATTAAGTGCTCTAGGAATTGAAAACATTGAATTCATTTGCTACAGTTCAAGGGTGAATGAGGTAATGATCACAAACACCATGAGGAATATTGAAGTTGGAATTCCAACATTACTGGGGACTAGAATTAACTTACTCGTCTATGCTTCGTTTACCGCTGTCTTTCTCAGGCCATGGCATATACGATTAAAACAGGAAGAATACTTGTTCTAACCCTTCATTGTCCATACTTCATCTATACTACATCTAACCCTTCAAAGTTTAGACCAAATCTTGTTCTAACACTTCATCATCTATACTTCATCTAAAAGAGAAAGAATACTTGTTCTAACCTTGCAAAATTAACCTTTCAAAAGAATACTTGTTCTAACCCTTTTCTAATGATTCCAACTTCTCCTTTACCACCGCTAAAAGAAGAAGAATCATCGGAAAAGGTGCAACGATGAGAAGAAGAATCATCATCGGAACAAAAGGAACAACCTAGCAAGAAGGGTTAGAACAAGAATTTGGAGTTTCAGAAGACAAGAAAGAAACATAAACTCTCATGCTGAACCACAATTTAATCAGGTTAAGAAAATGACCCGTTTTCAAAAGGAAAACATTTCTGTACCTCAATTTGAGAAGGATGGAGGAGGAAAGGAGGAACAATCAAAAGGTTTTCCACATTCTCTCCATATCTGATTTTAGAATCAAGTTTATCACGCTTATCAGAGTTACTTCAAAAGACTCGAAATTTATCTCAAAATGTCCATGAAAATAGAAGATGATGATGAAATGGATTTAGGAAGTAAGAGAAAGGCAAAAGTTAGTGTTAATGAACCAGGGAAAGGAAAGGTAAACCTTCTTGGTGGAGTGAAAAAAGATGTAATTAATTCATCTTCTACAATACATGATTAATTTTAAGCATAATAAAGGGATTGATGCTTGTCTAGGATGACTGTTTTTCATGAGTTTCATAGTTTCGAGATAAATATTTTAGAACTCAGATGTACAAGAAGGTCTCGAAGTTGAGGAGGATAAAAATTCATGGATAAAAATATTTTTGAAGTATTTTTATCCTCAACCTCTAGACCTTCTCATTTATATGAGTTTTAGAATATTTATCTCGAAACTTCAACAAACTCATGAAAAGTAGGCATACCAGAGAAGCATCAATCCCTTTCTCATACTTAAAATTGATCATGCATTGAAGAAGATGAATTACATTTTTTGTATTACTTTACAGAGAAGGCTTGTCTTTCCTTGGTTCATCAACATTAACTTTAGCATTCTTGTTACTTTCCAAATCTTTTTCATCATCTTCATCTATTTTGTGGACACTTTGCAGTAAATTTTGACTCATTTGAAGTAGGCTTGGTAAGAGTGATAAACTCAATTTTGAAATCAGATGTAGGAGAATGTGGAGAAACTTCTAATTGTTCATCTTTTCCTTCTCCATCATCCTCCTTTTTTTCAAATTGAGGTAGAGGGATGGTTTTCTTTTGAAAATAGGTCATTTTTTTTTAACCTAATCAGATTTAACATTCACCAATGGATGAGAATGCTAAGATATAATATACCTTGCCCTGCATCTATATGCTTTGCACCTTCTCGAACGTCATCCGACAAATCTTCTTTGGCAATAGTCTCCTTTGCCTATTTATTTTCTTTCAGAAAAATAGCATAATTGAAGGGGTCTGCCAATTTCCTTATTGCAATCTCATAGGCAATAAACTTCCTAACAACATGAACATAAAATTGTATTAACAAATATTAGGAGTTGGATGCAATAAATTAAACTTGCTAAGAAGACAAGCATTTATGCATTTATCGGATCAATAATGGTGGGTCAATATTTCATTGCCTAACATTGCATAATTTTCAATGTAAAAACTCCACAACTTGTTGCATCTTCCCATCTTAAATTGTGATTTACAAGAAAAAAATGCCCAACGACAATTTCTACAAGAATTTATTCAAAATCTATCTCTACACCGGAATAGAGAAAGACACTGCAATGGTAATCTTACATTCTATCATATTAAAATAAGCTACAATTTCGCTTGTACGTATCATAGATAGCATTATACCAACATAATGTGTTTTTTCATTATTCACAGTTCAACTATATAGACTTCTCTTTTATTTTTTTTACATGATCAATCATCGAAAACCAATGATTGCAATAAATTATAGGGAAAAAAATCTCCAACATCTAATTGAACAAGTAGCAATTGCTAACAGTTATACAATAAATACACAAATATAATTTAACATAATGGCTTCACTTCTAATGTTATAAATGACAAAGTAATGAAAGTGACAAATTATGTACATCTTTCCTGCATTATTCATGAGTTCCTATTGGATTGCTTAATGAAAAATATTAATTTTATACTGTTAAGTTTTATAGATGGATAATTTGACATGTGATACACCTGCAATAAAGTGAATAACAAGCAAGAGTTAGATATAAATTTTGTGAGCCACAAGAAAATAAGGAAAAATATTAGAACTTGCTAAGAGCATAGAATTGATGAAAGAAAATTGCTCATACTCTTTTTGGAATAAATCAAGATACTATACCACAGTCTTAATGTAATGAAACAAATTAACAGATTCATCAAAATGCTATTTAAAAAAATGAAGGAACTATTACTATTAAAAAGAATAAAAAACTTAACTGTGTTATCGAAATAGTTAAAATGAAGGAACTATTACTATTTATAAGAATGTAAGATGACCAGTGCAGTACGTTTATATTTTTGGCATATATATGAATTTTGGATGAAATTTTGAATAAGGATTGTCACTGGACGTTTTTCTTATAAATAACAAATTAAGACAGGAAGATGTGACAATTTTTGGAGCTTTCACATTGAAAATTATGCAACGTTAGGCAACCGGATGTCGATCCAACATTACTGAGCTTGTAAGTCACATATGCATGTTGTCTTTCTAGCAGGTTAGTCTATTGCATCCAACTTCTAATATCTATATGTATAGTTTCATGTTCATGTTGTTAGGAAGTTTATTGCCTAGGAGATTGCAATAGGGAAATTGGCAAACTCCTCCAATTATGCTGTTTTTTTGAAAGAAAATAAACTGTCAAAGGAGATTTGTAGGATGATGCATGTTCGAGAAGATGTGAAACATATGGAGGCATGACAAGGTACATTATATCTCAACATTCTCACCCACTAGTGAATGTTAAATCTGATCAGGTTAAGAAAATGATCCATTTTCTAAAGGAAATCATCCTTCAACTCAATTTGAAGAAAGGGAGGATGATGGAGGAGAAAAAGAGGACCAATAAGAAGGTTATCCATATTCTCCTTCTACAGCTGATTTCGAAATCAAGTTTATCACTTTTACGAAGCCTACTTCAAAAGACTCAAAATTTACCTCAAATTGTCCACAAAAATAGAAGAAAATGTTGAAAAAGATTTAATAAGTAAGAGAAATGCTAGAGTTAATGCTGATGAATCAAGGTAAACCTTCTCTGTAGAGTGATAGAAGATGTAATTCATTTTCTAGTATGGCTGCTTTTTATATGTTTGTTGATTGGAAGTTTCAAGATAAATATTCTAAAACTCAAATATATGAGAAGGTCTAGAGGTTAAGGATAAAAATAATTCAATAATATGGATGAATTTGAGTAGATAAGGGAGAATCCTAGTTTTTTCAAGACTTACAAGTTTGAAGCATTTAATATTTTAGAAAAAGTTTGGGGTGATCAAACTAGTGATGACTTGAATATTGGCGGTATTCATAAGAAGGTACTTCATAAAACAAATAATGATTCAAATGTGAAAAATAGTAAAGTTATTAGTTTGTGGTGAAAGAAGATAAGAAAGCTAACAAGAAGAAATAAGGATACCATAAAAGAGTTGTTTTATGAAGTTCAAGGTATTTGAGTCCAAGTAATCATTTTTGAGCCAATCCTTTGATGTTGATATGAGAGGCACAATGACATTTGTAGGTGAAAGGTGAACACTAGTCATGTTCACCCTCAAACTTACCTTAAACATTATTGTACCTCTCAAATCAACATCGAAGCATTGGGTTAGAAACGGGTACTTGGATCACCTTCAACATCATTACTAATAAACAACTCTATAACCACATTTTTTTTTAATTAACTTATCTGCTTGCATGACAAAGTCAATAACTAATATTACTCTTTTTTCTTATTCAACCATTATTATTCTTACCATGTATATTCTTATAAACACTAGTGCAGTCATGCCAACACTAGTTCCACTACCCCCACATACCTTTTGTAATTAAATACATCAGATTCATGAGCCTTGAGTAGATGAAGGTTCTCCTTAATTTTCTCAAATGAGTAAGATATTTTATCCTCAACCTCCCGGCCTCCTTATTTATCTGAGTTTTATAATATATTTCTTAAATCTCATATTTAGCAAACTCATAAAAAAGCAGCCATATCAGTAGAAGTATCAATCCAATTCTCATGTTTAAAATTGATTATACGTTGAAGAAGACGAATTACATCCTCATCACTCCACACCTTAGCTGTAGCAGCCACAGAAGGTTTGATCTCATACCAGATTTTGCTCAAGTCATGTAGCAAGTCTGCAGGGTTGATGAGTGCTAAATGTCTCGCCCAAGCGTAATTGTGTAACTTCCACTAAGCACCATATCCTTACTAATTAGTTTTGTCCTTTCTTGTCTGCTTTTGGCTACCTTCAGTCGGATCCGAACTGTATTCTCTATGGAGGATTGTTTATTTTCTGTCAACAGAAAACTGACAACAGCAGGAAATAGTTTTCGTTGCAAGATTTGATGTTTTACTTGTAATATTTGCCAATTAATCAATTGAAAATGTGGTAGATAGATTGATTGATAAGTTCCGAATACATCAGAGGCACCCCATTCCTGCACCTTGCGTTGGTCAGTCTCCTATTATTGGTAAATAAAAATTAGAAGATATAATTGGTCTTAGAATCCAATTGAGACCAAAGCAAGCAGCCAAGTTGATAATAGGAACAAGTATAGTGGTCAGCATCTAGATTAATTAAAAGGCAATAATGTAACTCAATAATGAATACCAAAATCTGTTGTAGGGCATGAGATTCGATGGCTTGATGAACCAAAACCTGCAATGAACTTAACTCCAGAGCCACTGGATTTTTTTCTGATTCATGGTTCTTCTAGGGATAAGTATAGAGGATAAGCCATTAATTTTCTTTTTTGGTTTTTTGAATATCTTTTGTAGCATTGGTGAAAAACGGAATATCCAATCCTTAGCCCTTTATTTTACTAGTATATGAGTTATCAAGTATTCTGGAGTATAAGATTTGCTATTAGATTAATGAAGTAAATGCAATTGAGTAAACGTATTGATTCTACCATCTTGCTGATTGCAGTACATCTCACCTGATGATTAACTAGTAATATATTTCTGCCGTCTTACATTAGAAAAAATGATGGCATTCGTTACTCTGTCAAGGCTAAATCTAATTAGTCATCTATGTTTACTATCAACAAAAATGAAGCCATAAACAAAAATTCAGGCTTTATTTATTGATTGACTTCATTTTGGTTTTATTATTTTTTCTTGAAAGATCCTTCTCAAAACCTTGAATGTGTCAAGCTGCAACAGGAAACAAGAAAGACCGATTGATTATGAATTTCCATCTGATAACGTCATGGGATTAAATGTGGTCTGTAATCAATATATGCAAAAAAAAAAAAAAAAATTAATGCCTTAAATTTCCTTTCAGTGCCTGTCATGGCAGATTCTTTTAGGATGTTCAGTATTTCTTCCTGGTTATTTTATTAATTTTCAGAATTAATGTGGTGAATCATCCCAAGAATGTACAGTCATTTCAGTTGACTTTTATTATGAGTGTTATTGCAGACCTCATTTTGCTCGTGGGAAGATCTGTTGTCTTTTGTAAGTGAAACAAAATTGCTATTAGGACATTTATAATTAAAAACTCGATCAAATCTAGTCAAAAACCGGATTTGACCGGGTTTGACCAAAAAAATTGAAAGAACTGATTCAGTCAAAACTTTTTTTTAAAAAAAGGTCAAATATTTTCAATATTATCTTTTGACTCCTAAGTTGTTAAAATTTATTAATATACCTCAAATATTTTATACTTTATAAATGTTGTCGTAAAATTTGATATTATTTTTCAATTACGTCCATAGTTTTAATTCTAAACTTGTTAATGTTCATTACATAATATAAATTGCTACTTGATTGTTCTAATTTCTTTGTATTTTCTTGTTAAATATATTTAAAACATCAAATATATATGAATATACCTTTATTAATATTAACATGCTCTTAGGTATTTTATCTACAATATTTTAATTTTTAAATAATTTTTATTTATGACATCATCTGATTCAACCCCGATCAAACCCGATCGACCCCATTAATCCCTAACCCCTGAGCTTTACCGAGTCAATGCCCAGTCCGAGTTTGAAAACATAGGTTACGAACTCCTTGTTTTATTAATTTAGCAAGTATCTTTGCTTGAAGCAATATCTAGTTTATCCACGATCTAATATTAAATTAAGGTAGTCGTATCTGATGGGTTCAATGAAATAATTATTTTGAACATCCAAGTAGTGTGTCACAAAATGATGATTAAATAATTGGGTAAATTACATTTTACCCCCCTGTGGTTTACCCTTTTTTTACATAACCCCACTATGGTTTCAAAAGTTATACATAACCCCCTCATGGTTTGGATTAAAGTGTCAAAATAACGGAAATAGTCACTCGTAACGGAACTTCTAAAAATGTCTAAATTACCCTTATAAATACATGACACATTAACCCCCTATGATTTTTATATTTTACCATATAACCCCCTTATGGTTTAATACTTTACCATATAACCCGCTTATTATTTTCAAAATATACACATAACCCCCCTTGGTTAATACATAAATTTCAACCTTACATAAGGGTATTTTTGACATTTTAGGTGACGCCGTTACGAGTGACTACTTCCGTTACTTTGACACTTTAATCCAAACCATAAGGGGGTCATGTATAGCTTTTGAAACCATAGGGGGGTTATGTGGAAAAACGCTAAACCACAGGGGGGTAAAGTGGAATTTGCCCTAAATAATTTGACGAAGGAAAGGACACTTTTTTTTTTTTACTTGGATACGTAGAAAGATGCATTTGAATGTGTCAATTTCCAACAAGTGAATCAAAAATTACTGTTAACAATTGAGATGAATTGTTTTGGACAGTCAGATAGTACATGTGTTGCCTACGTTTTGGTAATATTTTCTTCTAATGCCTCCCATAAATGTGGCATCTTCTTCCTAAGATAGCGCTTGTATTAATGCCACAGCTAGCATTTTAATGTTACGAAATTTCGTTTAAAAGCCAAATTTACCATTTTTTACTTTTTGTTTGAACTCAATTTTTTACTAATAATGGGTACACATATATCTTAAAGAAAGTTGTTGTGTCAATACAATGTCATTTGCCCTAGATTAGTCTTAGTTTTTTATGTTTGTCAAATAACAACTACTTCTTGTACTGCATGGCGAACCGGATGAATACAAATAAAAATGATAAGAACAACCTTAATTTTTGTGGGAGTGTTTGTGTTTTCTTATGACAAGAACATAAGAAAGGATTGGAGACATGATTTTTAGATTAATAATCAAGCAGTTATGTTGAGATCACTCAAGTTCTGTTTAACTGAAAGATAATTTTCATTTCTTTCTTCCCCAGCTATAGTGCATAGAAAAGCATGCATCAAAATAAAGTTCTTTCAAAAATTTGACCTAAAATACTAAGAACAAGTTTTGTCCTTTTCTTTACATTTACTTCTTCAAAATCTAGCTTAGCAAAAACGAAGCCTTTCGTGGTGCCGATCCTTTTGGATAAAGGAAAGTGACATTTGGAATATGGGAAGAAACAGAGGCGGCTTCATACGTGGGAGTTTGCACTTCTAAGTTAATTTCTAACCATTGATCTAATTATTGCAGTTCAAAATCTTAGTCGCTTGCTCCTGGTGTTCTTGCAACTGGAAAGACATAGAGTGACCTAGGTTGAGTAAGAATTTGGAATGACAATAAAAATAAGTAAGATTGTTGTAGAAGCTCAAGAAAAACATGAAGGCATAGTATTGAGAACATGTTGAGGAATGGGATTTGATGAAATACTAACTTAAATGCTTTTGAAAGGAGTACAGTTTTACATTTCCATGGTCACTGTACTAATGAAAGGATAAGAAGTTCAGTGACATATGGTGCCTGGTTTAGTAACAAGGCAAGGGTTTGCGAAGTTCGTAAAAATTCTTCTGAAGTCGTCTCTTAATTCTTGGTAGGCAATTTGTAAAATTCATTCTATGATCTCGATCAAACCTGTTACCCGTCATGACTTTTGAATAGGGTATTCCGCTATCCTCCTAAACTTTTATTAACTGAAAGAAAAATTAAATGAGCTAACAAAGAACTGAAGTTGCTGTTCAAATGTAAAATTCAAGAATAATCTGTGCTCCTATAGTCTTGCTTCTTCTTTAACTGAAAAATTGCAGAGAATGAAATGGCTGAAGCTAAAAGAATCACAAATATTTGAATGACTTCAATTCAATGACGTTTGCCCTGCAAATTGGCACGCAAATAAAGTAATGACAGCTTATGCCTCTTATTAACAATCTCTTAATTGACTAAGACAATGACACATTTATCGATTATACGTAATTCGTGGGTCAATCGAAATGGGGTGTTCATATTTTGTCTTATTCTCATTCACTTTGCTTTAAATTTCCTCATTTCTTTTTCTAGAGTATTCAATATTCTGTATTAGCAATTAACAGGTTTTTAACTATATAGACTAAGGGCGGAGCCACGGGATCCACGTCGGACGTGGTCGTCCTCCGCGTGGCGCCATGGGATTGGCTGGATGGTGATGTGGCGCACGGTGATTGGTGACAAGTTTAGTTCCCTTGAACATGTCTTGCACGTGACCTTTTTTGCTCTTTCTTTCATTCTTTCGTGCAATGGTCTTCAGGCTCTTCACTAGAAAGCTCCACCAACCCCAACCACTCCAGACGTCTTCTCCCCTTTGTTTCTCCTTTTCCTTTCTTAATCAATCAATCATCTATGACTTTTGCTAGAAGCAATGGACTTGAGATGACCACTCAGTCCTATCCATTCTTTAGTCTTTCTCTTCTGTAGATTTCGCCTCCTCGTTGGATTGATAGGGTTGTTGAGAATTCATTTACGCCGCTCACTGTATCTCTTCTTCTCCGAGCCATTTTGTCTCTTGCCTCTCTGGTTCCTTTCTCTCCTCCATTCCTTCCATGGATTTCCTAAGAAAAGAAACAGAATAACGGCACACAGCTTCTATTCTCTCTTTCTTCTTCATTTTTCCCCTCTTCCCCTCTTTTAAAGATTATTCAAAAAAATGACACTTAAAACCCACATTTTTATCCTCTCTGTTTTTTTCCGTTTTGTCTCCTTCTTATCCTGAAATAGGAGAACCTTGAAGATTTGGTCGATCTTGTTTGCTCAACTGCTCACGTTTGATTTTTCTTTTTCCGTTTCTGATTTTTATCCATCCCTTTTCCTCATAAACTTATGATTTTTCCCTCTTTCTACGCAGAAAAGTTTATATTTTCTCTCAGTTATTTTTCTCTTTATTTGTATATAATTACCTTGGAGATCTTTCTTATCTGATTTATTTTCTCGCCGCTGATCTCGCCATTTTTTAGTTTTAAAATTTTCCTTTATTTTGACTGATTTTTGTCATGTTTGTTTCAGGGTGCAAGTTTAAGGTTTGCATGTTATTATCTGGTATCCTCAATCTCTACAGAACCCGCCAGGTAAAAAAACTCACATGATGTTTATTTTTCTCGTGACTTTTTTGACTATGATTATTTTGTTCTTATGGAATTTTTGTGTGATTATCTCAGGTAAAAAAACACAAGGAAGGCCACTAAAGGAGGAATTACAGTTAGTTTCTTGCCCTTTCATTTTTTTGGGTTATTTGGTTGTGATAATATGGTGTTTTTTTTTACTCGTTTCTTTCTTCAACTATAATATGAGAAAATCCAATATTGTTCATGCTGGTCTCGACTATGTTAATCTGTTTAGTGTAGATCCAAGGTTTTGTCTTCTTCGTTTTTGTCCCCCTAATAAATTTGCTCTTGCCAGCATTGCTTATTCTTAGTCTTTCTTAGATGAACGAAGAAAAGATAATGGATGCTACTTTTCTTCAATAAGCCTTGACGATATGTTTTAATTTCCTTTTTTTTTGTGAACAGATTTTTTTTCATTGTAACTTACTGTAACTTTCTGCTCTCTTTATCTTGTTATTGGTCTTTAAAAAAGTGAAGGGTGACAATTTGTGACGGCATCCTATTTCCTCTAGATCCAAAGTTATTTTCTTTTACTTGTTTTACTTGCTCCATTTTTATTGTTTTGAGTTCTCTGTTTGAGAATCATACATTGCCAAAACCTTAAGCTCAATTTCTTTTTTTGCAGAATTCAACTCAGACATGTTATTGCTTGTACATTTGCTGTTTGGCTTGTAGCTTTACTTGTTCCCTTTTTCTAGAGATATGTCTTGTTTTTGTTTTTTTAGTTTTTGTTTATTTGTCAACCTTATTGATAATTTACTTTTCTTTTTGTTTATCAACTCAGTAGTGGCAAGGAGAGTAAATTAAGTTGTTTTCTTAGGTAATTTGTAGTTTGCCTTTTGTTGGAACTTTATTTTGGTTGGCAATGTCAACCTAGCCAGTTAAAAAACAGCTTAAAAATTTGGGAATAATGTATGAAAAATTTGTATAGCAGATTTAAGGCTGTATGAATGTCTTGCTGATAAGAGCTGGTAGCTTGTGGCTTTCGGTAAAGCCAGGACTTCTGAAATTGCATGTCATATTTCCTTTGAAAGTCTCTCAATAAAATTTTAAAATATGGGGATCAAAAGGAATAGGAGGGGCAGGGATGAGGAATGAACAAGGTTGTCTTCTAGAATGCCTATGCTCTGATTTTCTACATTTTCTGCTTGCCCCTACACTGTGTAACAAGGTTGAAGTCTCTTGATGTCACTGCCTACAGAGTGTTGTAGGACATCAATAACTAAGGTTGTTTCGAGGATGGCGGGTAATGATCAAGGTTGTTTTCATGAATGCCTGTGCTGCTATACTTCATTGTGAAACTCTGTTTCTTTTTGTTTTCCCCCTTTGTGCTTGTGTGTGTGTGTTGTAGGTAGGGGTGAGGAGTAGGTTTTGTTGTTCCATTTTTTAAGTAAATATACCTTCACCTGCTAGCTTGAACAACCACAAATCCTGCCATCAATTGCCAATTATGAGGAGAAAACAGAAATGCTACAATGTGGATTCTCTCTGTATAAAATACAATTCACTATTTTATGAATGCCATATGTTGGTAATGTGTTCCTACCCAGATTACATTGATTCAAACTCATTAAGTTTAACAAGTTTAGGGATTTATGCATCACGAGGAACAACTTTTGTCATATGTAGGAAGAAAAACTTATTTTGTATTGATGCTTAGTTGATTTGTGTTAAATGAATTGCTTATTGTAATGAATATGCTTGCAATATTGTAAAGCCACATCTTGAAGTTTATTGATGTCCTACACTTTGTAGGCAGTGACCAATTGTTGTTGCTTAACAGGTCCCATAAGTTCGTATTTGCATAATTCTTGACATGTTTCTCTTTTTTGGGTGGCAAAGGAGGCTTCGTTCTTTATTCTGCAATGCATGATACTGATTCCGCTGAATGGAAGATTACCTGTTATGTTCTTCTTGATTAGTTCTCAGTCTTTTCCATGGATTTCATATTTCAGGATTTCCATCAGCTTCTTGATGAAAAACTTTAACTATCATTGAAGTTGAGAGACTTAACTATTCACTGGGTACAAGAAGGATTTCAAGAATTCTTCAGAAAACTCAATGAGTGATTCCTTTTTCTTTCAGGCAAAAGTAAGTCAAGTAGCCAAGATCTAAGTTTGACGCAGGGAGTGCAAGGAGAAAAGGTCCTTCCTGGGATTGTTCTTCTGCTCGCTCAACTATCTCTTTTCATTGAGCAAAGTGCTATCCCAAGAATTACCGAGGTCACTTTCTGTTCTGTGTTTTTATTGTGTTTGTTTCTGCATTCTACTAGAGAATATGTAATGTCCATTAGATTCTGAAAACTTTCTAAAAAATCCTATCTTTAACGGTGTCAAGAAATAGCTTCTTCCTTTTCTTCTGGTGGTGCTCGGGGTTACGAGTATGGCCCTGCTTTCATCCCTGCAGTGATTTGTCGCACCTTCCGGGTAGTTGGGGAGAAGTGCTTGGACCATGTATGGATTTTTGGATCATCTTTTGCACTGCTTGTTCTTGCTCAAAAACTCACTTTCTATGTGCAAAATTGTTACATTTGTGTAGTGAAATTTGGAGGGCTATTAGCCTAGCTCGCTAGATTCGAGACTCAAAATCTATCTCATATTATTATTTCAAAGAAGCCAAATTTCTTGTTCTCATTCAAAACTTTAGTTTCTACATGCAAAATCTCTACTTTTCACATTTGTGTAGTGAATTTTGGAGGACTATTACCCTAGCTCACTAGATTATGGACACAATCAGATCCTTTGAGGCCATATCTTGCCTAAGAGAATGGAAGATGGAAGTGGAATCCTTGCTTAAAGTAAATATAAATTTCTGAATCTGATGTAAAAAGTAGCCATTGAGTACTTTATTTTTTCCTTTCAGTATGTAAGGTTAAGAACTCAAAAGATATCAGTTCTGTTGCGGACGAAGTTTACAACACCAAACTAGGTTAAGGTTAGTTAATTCTGTAAAATTTTTGCAGTGAATAGTTCAAAATCTATACCCTTCATAAGTTTGGCTAATGTTTTGAGCTTCTCATTTTATGATAGCACAAGGAGCCAAGAGAGGTTCATATGTTCGTTGATCTGCTGCTTCAAGAGGTAATTTCTTTCATTTTCTAACATGATCTTTCTGTTGTAAACTCTGATTCTTAACATGTAAATGCTTTCTTAAGCTGTGATCAATTTCTGACCTCTTGCAATGTGCATATTTTTTATGAGGGAGAAATGAGAATATAAGATGTTGGAGCTGTCAGAGTGCGTGTGCGTGAGTGTGTGTTTAGCACAAAAGTTCAAGTCTGAGAAAGTTATTAACTTTCTTCATCTCATTCTTTCTTTGACATTTTGATAATCAAGGAACTTACTTTCTTCATTAATCTTGCTTTTAGTTCGAAGCCATAAGAGGCGAAGTAAAGCAGATTTTACCTCCAGAACTTAGCCGTAAACATCGTTGTACAGACAGTAACGGGAGCACCACTTCTTGTCGCAACAATCCTTTGAGAGACGACAGAATGAACCGGTCAAATACCCAAAGGGCCACGAACCAGCTACTGGAATCCCATCTGGCAAAATTGTTTAAACAAAAAATGGGGATATTTATGAAAATTGAATTCACACAGGTTTGGTAGGAGTGCTTGTTGCTAGGTAATTTACATTATTCCCACTGGTAATATAGCTATTTTTTAGTTCTTTGTAATGATGATGATCCTTAAAGGACATCAAGGACATCAATAAATCAAATTTTCTGACTTTTTGATGGTTTATTAGAGGATGTAGTTTTATATTGCCAACTTCAATGGCATTTCTTCGTGAAATTTTCTTGTTTGATTGGATGAATATTTTGTCACTGTCTTTAACTTTACTTTTTTATTTCATTCGGTAAAACAATAATTTGAACTCTAAAGCCATCTTTTTATTACAAAATAAGATGGGTTAATTGATGTCCTTTTAGTAAATGTTGCAAAGATTTTACTTTTTATAATTAATATTTTAATTTGAATAACAGGATGCTTCTGGGCAAGCCTGAAAATTACACCGCGCATCATCGCGGTGTTCTCCTCCTAGTAGTACCTCTAAACAAATACGAGTGTCTCGGTAAACCGACGCAAATCAAGGATATTAAAAATGCTTTTATTCTAAAATAGTTAGAAAAGTTATTAGTTTTCAATTAAATTTTTTTTTTTAGGGTTAATTGCACTTTTCACCTATGAACTATTTCCAAATTGAGCACTACACCCTAAACTTCTAATTTTTGCAAATTCACTACCTTTAACTTTTAATTTTTCGTAACATAGTACAATCCACCTAATTTTGACAGATAAAAAGACCGTTTCACACCTTACTCTTCTTTTGTCCTCCAAATACCCTTGCTTAACTTTGCAAAAATAATATGGTAACAAACAAAGGCTTTCAATCATAAGAAAAAGAAAGAAAAATAAAAGGTTTTTTTCCTTGAAAAGTTTAGTCATTCAAAGAAGCATCCAAAACTCCCATTGACTCTCAACCTATTGGATGAAAAAAAAAAAAAACAGCAATGCCCACTATCCCCATAACCCCCATCCACCATCCTAGAGAAGAGCAGTAAGCTATCCTAGCATGCGTTGGCCCCTTCTCCCAATGAAGAAGCAGCAACAGCATCACTCACTTCCCTCTCTTGAATTCAACAACAAAGACCATGGTGATGGGGATAGCCTGAACTCAAGATCCATTGTTTCTTCTTTTATTTTTGACCAAAAAATGGTGGTGGATGAGCTTGAATCGAAATTTGTTGTGGAAGAGAGCTCAAATTAAGATATGGTGTTGACTAAAAAAGGTACTTTTTTCTTCTATATAGGAGACGTCAATACCCATGGATTTAAGAAGTTTTGGTGGTTGTGATGGGGCTCTTGATGGTAGTGAGATTTCGGCATGGGATCTCTCTCTCTCTCTCTCTCTCTTTTGATGAGGGTGTGGTTGTTTGACGATGATAAGATATAGGCTTCTCATGAGATGAGTTGGTCTCATGTTTGATGAATTTTTAGGTAAGAGTGGTGGAAGTTTAAGAAGTTATGGTGGTGGCAGTGCGACTGGGTCATGAGACTTAGATATGGGATATTTGTGGACTTATTTTCTTTCTTGTCCAATGAGTTTTAAGGAACTGATTCAGTGGTTTGTTTGATGAGTTCTTGAGGTTCTAATTTGTTGATGAGTTTCAAGAGGCTATGGTGCTGGTGTGGCTTTTAGGGATGGTAAGAATTGGATATGGAGTTTTTTAATTATTTTTTTATTTAATTGATTTTAGGAATTTGGGTTCTAGGAATTTGAGAATTTTTTGTCTCCAAAAAACTTGTCATAGGTAGGGTATTTTTGGAAGCTCAACAAGAAATTAAGGGTATACCAGTCGCATCACTCTTTTTGTGATTATCTTTAGTTTAATTTTTAAATTGTGCCAAAAGTTAAAAGTTTGAGGTAGTTGATTGCTGAAATTCAAAGTTCAGGACGTAAAGTCTGATTCTTGAATAGTCGGTGAGTGCAAACTGCAATTGACCCTTTTTTTTAAGCAGGGAAGGAGTGAAATTTAAGATGTGAAATGAGGGGATGGGGATTAGAATTCAGAACCTCTGAATCTTAAAATTTCAAGTTTAACCACTAGATCAATTTCTCTTCGGCTAGTTTTCAATTAATTTAAATAATATAGATGCCAAATAATGATAGTACAAAGAATCAACTGAAGTCTTAGAATTAATGAAAAATTTCCAACTTTGTGATGAATTTAAAAAAAATTCTACAAAAGGGGTGATTTTGGGATTAATTTCCGTCCGGGGGTCTTCGCATTTGTGAAATGCGAGCTCACTGATCTCGCATTTCACAAATGCGAGCTTACAAGAGCTCGCATTCGCGGAATGCGAGCTCTGCTTATTGAGCTCGCATTCCGCATATAAGAGCTCTTGTCTATTTTTTTTTTCATTTTTTAAGAGCTAGGGAATTATTTCCAGAAAGCAAATGCGAGGTCTTATCTTTTTTATTTTGTATTTTTTGAGAGGTAGGGAATTATTCGCAGAAAGCTGCTAATTTTTGTTTTAAAAAATGTTGCAAATATTTAAAATTTTGCAAATAGCTCGCATTTGTTAAATTTGACCTGGAAAAATTGTATTTAACTTTTTTGTTAGATTTCGCATTTATAAGTATGACTTTTACAAAATTAATTTAAAAAATGTTAGGAAAAAAATATGTAATGATATCTACGAGTTCCATAAAAAATATAAAAGTAAATGTAAATATTGTTTGTTTTGTAGAAGTTGCCTTTATTAAAATGGTGTCGGTAGTAAAATGTTATTTTAAAATCTGTACGAAAATCTTATTTTTCGGAGAAAGGTTAGAGAAATTTTGTTTAAAAATGTGTAATGTTTAGAGGAATAATAAATTTTTTATTTTAGAACTTGCACGTGGCTAAAGTCATCAAATATGAGCTAAAACAAAATCAGATTAACAATAATCTTTTTAATATAATTTACTATACATGCATAATTCTTTTATAATAACAAAAATTGGTAATTGTACGTTGAAAATACGTTATTTAATTATAATACATTTAAATGGTGGAAAAAGTACACATGATAGTTCTTTGTATGTCATAGATCAATGTTCTTTCTATTTTATAGATCAATGTAAAAATAGAATGAAATTGTTAACATGTAAGGTGTTAAGTATTTGTTGTGAATAAAATATTAAGTGTTTTTCCTTTTGTGTCAAATAAATGTTTTGACATCGATAAAAATTAGTTATAAGAATATAATAGTTAATAGTCATTAATATATGTTACAATGTCAACCGTAATTTTAGAAATTGTACAACGCAATGTTATTTTAAAAAATTATATAAGTTATTTTCACGAAGTGCATGTTATTTGTTTGTTAGTTGGAAAGGAAAAGGAAAAAAATGAAAGCAAAGAAAGGTTAAGGAAGACGGGCGTGACACTTGTTGTAGAGAGTCCACTGATCCGATCGTTGGATGGGAAGCTTGAATATAAATCCGAGGTCGGATCCAACGATCCGAGGGCGGATAGGTAGGATCCGAGGACTTCGCATGATGGATCCGAGGCCGGATCTTCTGACCTCGGATACACTCCTACAGAAGTACAGACGAGGGATCGGATCTGTCTTAGCTCTTATCGATCCGAGCTCGGATCTATTCCATTAAATTTCCTAATTTTTGTCTTCTTTCGTTTTTCGTTCATTTTTTCTCCTAATTTCTTGTGCACTTTATCGGCGGGACTATCTTCCCATTGATTTCAGCTCGTGCATGAACTTCGTATGGAATGTCCCCCACAATCTCAAGTATCCAATAATGCATCTATCCACCCATTTAATCAACTAAAAAAAATGGGCAAAATTGAACATTTTGGCCAGTAACTTGAAATTGTGGACAACATTGTTTACAAATTTTGAAAGAATTTCCCCAAAAAAATTGACAAAACTCCCTGTCAACAACTTCAATTTCAAGAAAATTAACCTTATGACAATATTTCCAAAAACAAAACTAACATTTTCAAGCTATAGACAACTAAAATGTAAAACAGTTTCAAGCCATAGACAACACTTTGTAACCATTTTCAAGCATAATTTTTCTTATTTAACCAAATATACTTTGGAAAATGTAAAAATCCTAATAGCATAATAATTCATTCCAAGCCAAATAAGAATTAAACTTTTCTAAAATACACATAGCATTTTATCCAAAGGAAGAATTACACACTTAAAATTGGAACATTTTGGGCATTTAATTGGAAGATTTGGAATGAAATATTGGAAAACGTTTTCGAAAAATTTGGACAGAGTTTCCCCATAAAAATGGATGAAACTCCCTGCCAACATCCTCAAATTCAGAAAAATAACTCCTCTGTACAGTATCTCCAAATATAATTCCAACATTTTGAAGCCATAAACAACTAAAATCATGCATTTCAAGACACATTGTCGTCATTGTAGACGAAGGTAAAACAACCTAAACTTCCAATTAAAAAGGTGGTGATGCAATTTGAAGCCCTTAATCATCACAATCATCCAATTTGTGTCCAAAATGAGACAACAAGGGTACCAAACATGCTTAAGTAGCACAAGATGATTCAACTAAAAGAAAAATAAAATGTACAAAGTTTGTCTTAACAAAAGAAAAGAAAAATAAAGAAATAAAAGATCCAATCCGCTAAAGAGCATCATGGTTGCTGGGAACGAGGGTCTACTCCCTCCTCGGCTCCATGAGGACCTTGTGAGGTACCAATATGGCCCTCCTCCTGATGAGTTGTAGGAGTAGGGGACCGGCGGATATGGAAATGATCCTCGATCGCACGAAGACGGCGATCGTGTCGGTCGAGCCGCTCGGTCATCATCCGCTCCGTTTGGTCAATGCGCTCGACAACTCGCGTCTCCATACAACAAATGGCATTTAGGAGCTCTTGCCACTTGGAGCGCGGTTGAGGAGGTGGTCGCGGAATCGGAGGAGGAAGAGTCTGTTGTGCCTCCGTCCCTTGAGTTTCCGCTTGTGGTTCAGTACGAGGCGGAGGCTGAGTGGAAGTCGATGCTTCTCCTGTGTCCCGGACCAAAGCAGCTCCAAAATTCGTAGAAATACCCAAGGATTTGAGTATCGTAGCATTCACCTCCTCGGCCGACCTAGTTACAACCGCTCTCTCGGTTCCAAGAGGAACCTTGAGCTTCTCAAAAACAAGTGATAGCAGTCGAGGAAATCCGAAACAAGTGTCGCCGGGCCTCATGCGAGCTGTGGTCCGCATATAACTGATGATAATGCTGGGTAGAGGAATTCCGATCAATTGCATACCCACTCCATGTATCATCTTATCCAGAAAATAGAGATCGCTATTTCGGATCTCCCGTTTGCCACTCTTTTTCGGCACCACATTAAAGGCAAAAAGATAGAAGATCAGGTGGAACCGATGATCGAAGGAGTCGGCATATACCGTGAGTTTTTTCGAACTTCCTCGCTCACGGTACTGCCCCTTTAGACGTCCCACAGCCTCTCCCACTTCCCAAGGATCTCTAGCTTTGAACTCCTTGGTCAATTTGACGTCGTCGCCTTCGTCTTTGAGTTCGACGAAGCGTCTCAGTGCATCTCGATTGAGAGCCACTCTCTTGCCTCTAACCCGTGACACAATGAGGTTGCCACTGTGGCTCTCCTTGTTTTCTACATTAGCATAGAACTCCCGGACTAGGTTGGGGTAGTAGTGCTTGGGCAACTGAAGGATCTTCTCCCATCCAAGTCTCTTGAATGTTGTAGAAATGTGATAGTGCGCGTCCACCTCCGGTGCCAAGTGTTTCTCAATGATGATCTCCTTGTCCAGTCCGGCTTCATACCACTCTTGGTTTTCGAGCGATGTGAATCGTGTGGTATCGTAGTCTGGCGGTGGCTCGTCACGGCTAGTAGATGCGGTCTTCCGGCGAGAACGAGGTGGCGACTCAGGTGAGGAAGATTCTTGCTCAGGTGACTCCTCGTGCATAGAGGGTGTGTGTTCCTCACTTGAGGAAGGAGTAGGAGTACGAATGCGAGCCCTCCTTGTGCGAGCCATAATACCTATACCAAAAAGCTTTGAACGTTCATTAGAAAACGGATAAACTTGCTCACACTTGTTATATAAGAATTTTACAAAATTTCTGCAGAGTTTCCCCTTGTAAAAGGGCTAAACTCCCTGCCAACATGTGCCAAAAAAACACAACCAAATATCGTACATAGACTACTGAAGCTCTTGGTTAACAGAATACATCAAGTAAAAACACAAACAAATTGAATTAGGGTTCTCATATAATAATACTATACCTCGCAGTTCTAAGTTACACCATATAATGGATGCATTTTTATATGCTGAGATAGTTTCATGTTCAACTTGATAAAATTTTGCAGGCAGAAATTTTTACCTGGTTTTGAAATGCGTAAATTGAGAGCAGAAAAATTCTCGAATGATAACACATTTCTAAAGGGATATATATTCAGAAACTGCATTTGGCATATATAACAATACCATTCTACCATTCTATGGTACTCCTATCTGAATAATGTCTGAATTGAATACAAAGAGTTAGGAGATCCTTGAACCGGTCAATAAACCAGGATTGCAACGAAATGAGTGTTTCCACTGCCCTTTCCCTCCCCACGTTTTACTTCTTCTGAAATCTTCAATATTTGGTACAAGAATCAATCTTTGTTACCAAGGTCAACTTCTGGACAAATGCTAGATAGACAACAAGCCGAATGGCCCAGAAAGGCATATGAGACTTAGAATCTGAAATCCTAATCCCAAAAGGCATGCGTGGAGTCTTTTGATCAAAATCATAACTGTACAGTTGAAGAGCAACTGCTCCAAGATTTTGCCATCAAAGCCAAGGCGACCAAACTGATAGCTAGAAAAGATGAAGTACCTATCTGAAATAAAATCTTAGCAAGCTCAATTGCATATTTTCAAGTAAAAGCGTCATCAAACAAATCAATCTTTTCAATCTTAACCATCATTTGCAGAATGCATATGCCAATATAATCATAATTCATTCATTCACAATTCATAATTGTTTCATAATATAATCATAATTCATTCATTCACAATTCCTACTTCGCACATAATATAATGTCGTGCTTCATTCATTCAGCATCAAATTCATTCATTCAATTAAAACCAACATTCACAAGTCTAAATAAATAAAATGCTCATGCCCAAAAATTTAGAAAAACTCTTAAAAATATCATCAAAACCATAGTTTTGAAAAAAATAAGCATGAAAATAGCTGTAACAATCTCTTTAAGCACAATGTGGCACAATTATATCAAGAAATCCCAGCAAACATGCATTTATCATAATATTCCCAAAAACTATAAAATTTGCAATGTAATAAATTATAAAATGTTGTTGGTAAGAGCAAATTGTTACCTCAAATGTGTAGATTGATAATGGAGGATGAAAATGGTGTAAAATTTGACAGACAAACAAGCCAAAATACCCCCCAATTTGAGGATATCAGCTGCGGCCCGAAATTAGGTTTTGAAGATGAAAACCCTTGTTTGATGTTGTTTGTTGGTAAAATAGATGGGGGTTACTGATCAGAAGAGGTTTTTGGAGGTTTTTATGATGGAAGATTGGATAATTGATGGTTAAAATGGAAGATTGGAAGAAAGGGGTAGGGTTTCGGTGAGAAGAGGGAACAATTTTTTAAAAAATAGCAGAAACGAAGCCTCGTTTCTGCTATATCCCTGAACCGATCCGCGCTCGGATCGGTTCAGTAAGGTCTCGGATCCTACAGGGCTCGGATCAGTTTCAACAGAAAGACAGACGAACCCTCGGATGTATTTCGCTTGAACTGGATCCGAGCTCGGATCGGGTAAAAGTGCAGAAACGAAGCCTCGTTTCTGCTATATCCGCGAACCGATCCGAGGACGGATGGGTTCATGAAGGCCTCGGATCCTAAAGGCCTCGGATCAGTCTCAACAGAAACACAGGCGAGGCCTCGGATGTATCTGGTTATCTATCGATCCGAGGTCGGATCCATAGATCCGCGGTCTGATCTTTCTGGGCTTCCTAGGATCCGAGCTCGGATCAGTGTTTCTCTGCAACAATTGCAGAAACTGCAATTTTCCAAACCTTTTTCCCCTTTTTCGGCCAATTCCAATTCACACATTTGACAAACATTTTATCAATTCTAATCTCGTACGCACATGTAATTTACCATAACCACTATATCCGAGATCTCAAAACACAACAAACACATTTACATTAGAATTCGAGGGGTGAGGTTCTTTGGTCTTTTTTGCACTTTTACACTAAAAGGGCATATTTTGGCCTTAAATACATATGAAATGACTAAACTTGAGCTTTTATAACCATGATATCACCAACACTCACTTGAAATGCACAATGCATGTATATGCATGAGAATTTCAAGCACTTAAAAGACAATTTGCCCAGAAAAACTCCCTTAAACCACGTGTTCTTCAATTGCACCTTCAAGATGGAAGTTCCGACATGTAACTAATTTACCGTGTATAAAATATAGGTGTACACTCGTATAATGCATAAGAATACTCATATAACCTACTTTTTTTGTACTCATATAAAGTGAGAACTAAGATACGCGCGATCGCAACATTCATACTCATATTATCCGTCATTTTAGAATATATACAAAATGTCACAAACAAAATTGTGTAATCCATAAGTTAGGTTAGTTATACAATAACAATACGAGTAATGGAATCAATGCTGCCCAAGTTTCCCATGAGTACCACATGTTGTTGGTTTGGGTATTCTTTGGCTTCGACGTGGCTGGTTTGGCACTACTGTATGGCCAAGAGTCCGTTGTGTCAACAGTGTATTATCTTGAATTTCAGTGCTTGTGCCTTCACCTCCTTCAAATTGCTCAGAAACATCGCGATGTGAATCCCTATCGGGCGTAAACTCTGTGTAAGTCACAGGGGACCTGTGATAATGGCCAATCGATCCACCTCCGTCATGCATGACATCGGTCTGAGGTGTGACAAAAGCAGATGCGCCAGCTTGGTCTTCAGTTGCCATCGAACCTCCATGGAATGCAGTTTGCATGGTGGGCTCTGGTGATCGGAGTCTACGACGTCGCCCACCGCCATGCTGACTTCCGTGGGTATTTCTAGGAGCTCGCTGAACACGACATGGATCAGGGTATAGTGGAATCTCATGTGGTACGTGTGGAGGACGAAATGCAAGTCGGCGGGACTCTCCTACATGATGCAAAGATGTGGATGCAAAGTCCCTCAACTCTTGAAAATATCCGCTGTGTTGTTCATCACTAACGCCAAGAGAGTCCTGTGCCATGAAATACATGCGAGACATGGCATCGCTCTGCAAAACCAATGGACCGAATTAGAAGGACATACAGAATCTCAAAATAGTTTAAAAGGTCTATAAAAGTATTTGTGCTTGTTAAAAAGTGGGTTGGAAATAAACTATACAAGATATTGTGCCCTAGCGCTATCACCCCGGAAGCCCTCAGGGAAAGCGGGAAATCGACTCGGGTTTGAAATATAAATCACCGTGCGCTCCCGATACCACTGAACATACTCATCCGATGGATATGTAGTATCTTCAATTACTGTGCCATCTTGTATATGCACACGTCGATCATTCCAAATATCAATATATTGTCTATGTGTGGTGCTCCAGTCTTGATTCGCCCTACCACGACGATCTAGAGAATGTAGAGCTGCCTGATTATCCGTCAACCTCATATCAGGCAGGGACTGATGAAACCCAAACTGCCGCATAACTCGATGAGGGAGGTGCGGCTCAACTACATCCCAGCAAATAAGATACGTTTCGGACCTCCAAATGTCCTGACCTGCAGTACAATACGCAGGAAGAGAAGCGAGAACGTCCGCCGAATATGGCTGCCATACGAACTGGAAAAAAATATAACATGAAAAATCCAAATCTTTTTTTTGTATTAAGAACTAATAAAAGGAACCGAGCCGAGCACGGATCGAAACTGAATGAGTTCGGATCCGGCAGAGTTCGGATGAAAACCGATTTATGAATTCTTGGATGATCCCACGCACATGTAATATAGCAAAAGTACAATACCCACTCTAGCAAAACACATCAAACACATCATATGCTAGTCAATACCTCTTCAGGCCGCAGGCCTGCTAACTGATCTCGGAATGCGGGCACAACATGCCTAACAACTCTGTGTACGTCCAAATCATTGTTCCACCTAAAAAATTAAAAAGTACGGTACATGTTTAGAACAAATTATATGTTGGTTCGATATCAAAGGTCACGGAAACCCCCGAAATAAGGGCGAAACGACGCACCTAGCTCCATATGGACCAGGGTAATGCTCCAACGGCGCGATTCGGTCCGGACGCATGGTTGGTATATGTTCCCAAATCCATAGCTGTTACAAAATTAGAATCAATGTTAAAAGTGCAAAATGGAAAAATGAAAAAATCCGGTGATAAATGTCCCTATTGAGTGCAATGTACCTGTAGTAAAACTAATGGACCGGCAATAGCCGATTTGGCAGGATGCGTGGCATCACAAAGTGACCGATAGAGAGTCGCCAAACACGCACTACCCCAACTATATTGCCCAACAGTTTCCAAGTCCCGCAGTAATGGAAGATACAACAAAGGAACTTTGTTGCCGAACTTATCGGACAATAAGTGTCCACCTAATATCAGTAAGAGGTAAATGCGCGCACGCTGCCTACATTCCGCATCTGAAGCATCGGGTGGCAACTCTGTATCCAACACTCTTGCTAAACATCCCAACTTTAGCCTCTGTCCATCAAAGTATCCAACTGCTGGCGAAAATCCAAGGAGCTCCTCACAAATGGCTCCCCACTCCTGAATGCTGCGGTATGTGTCTACCCCTATAACCGGTGGACCATCGATGTTCAACCCCCACAACACCTCTACATCCTGTAATGTCACGGTAGCCTCTCCAACCGGTAAATGGAATGTATGCGTCTCGGGCCGCCATCTCTCGACTAAAGATGTGATCAAAGAATGATCAACCATCTGATATCCACTCTCAAGCACGCCCTCAAATCCAGCCAAGGCAATATAACGCAAAACCCGATCAGGAATAGGCGTATGCGACCAAAATCCTCTGTCACACCGTCTGACATCTAACTGATTGCCCTCAATATGTCCGTGGAAAATTGAATGCGCCCGGTGTGCAGTTCCCCCCGATATAATGTCGTGCACGTATGGTCCTGGATGTAGACCTGCAGGGATAGGAGTGTCGGCCATATTCCGGATGCAAATATCTACATCAATTAAAGACGGTGAGTCATGCATAAGTAAAACCCTAAAAGTGGGCAGTATCCAGTTTTGACCAATAAATCGCGAACTGAATGTTTTATTTTGTAGCAAAATTTGACCAAAGAACTAAGATACATCGAGTGAGAACTTTGGGGCTGCAGGTGTAAACAGGAAATTCTATACTTATCAAAGCATTGAACGAGTAGCGCATTTGACAAATGATAAATTCAAGTCAGCAATGTAGTTATTTAGAATAAATCCAGCATCGAACACAAATGAACTAGACTATAAATCCCACGTTCAAAAAGTTGAACTAACATGAAACAAAAATATCTAGGGAGTCGATAAAATCAAGGCCTATAATTCGGACAATTTCTCCTATTGTGACCCGTCTGATGACAATTTCGACATCTTCTTGGTTCGTCTGGATCCCTTTCATCCATCTCATTCCGAATTCTGCTAGCTCGCACCCGCCCTGCCCGGCGTGTAATAAATTTGCTCTTGTCTGCCTGCAGGGCCCACCCAGGATAGAGCCAAGTATCTTGATGCGGCAATGGGTTAAACATGCCTGAATACTGGACCGCCCACCTTGTTTTAGTAAACTGCTGGTCCACAAGCAATCCCGGATTGTCACCTCTATTCCTGCACACCGCCAAAGCGTGTGAACAAGGAAGTCTGTATATCTGCCACTTTCCACAAGAGCATGTCTTATCAAAAAACCTGATGGTTTGCGTATTGCCTCCTTTACCATCGACGCGCCGCCCTGTGATAACCTTATATACGCCCGATGGGCCATCGAACTCAATGACTCTGTGGGCGCCTGCCTTCCGCTCAGCATATTTAAAACGCCGCCATATCCTTGGGGGAAAAGGATTGCGACAATGTGAAGCATCTTCCCTTCTCGTCTTGAATAACGCAACTGTCCGATGAAATGTCATGTCAATGCATGCACGAATTGGCAAATGCCGTGCCCCGCGCAAGACATTATTATAGCTTTCGGATATGTTGGTAGTTAGAATACCCCACCGACGGCCATCGTCGTGTGTTAGACACCACTTTTCTGGACTAATGGCTGACAGATAATTCCAAGCATCTGGGAACATGCTCCGTAGTTCTCTTCTGAACATCCGCCACTTGCGCAATTGTCTTGCCCTTCCCATTGCCCAACACAACTTACGAAGGTGTAAACCTTTGAAGTGTGTCATCAAATTGCTCCTAACATGTCGCAGGCAAAATCTATGGTAGGCTAAAGGTTCCGCCCAATAGTCAAAGTGTGTCATAGTATAGATGATACCATTGTGGCGATCGGAAATGACACAGATAGGATGTCGATCAAGTGCCACATTATATCTTAATTGTTCCATAAACCACGACCAACTGGAAATCGTCTCCTCATCAACTATGGCATAAGCAAGTGGCAGAATGTGGTTGTTCGCATCTTGCGTGACTGCAACAAGGAGTTTGCCCTTGTATTCGCCACGCAAATGAGTGCCATCAACGCATATAACCGGCCTGCACATGTGGAATGCTTCAATAGCCGGTCCAAAAGCCCAGAATACATACTTAAAGGTCTTAACTCGATCCGAACTATCCGAATGATGCGACCACTCCACCACGGTGCCTGGATTGGATTGCACCAGTGCATCGAGATACTGTGGTAGTTCGGCAAAATTCGCTTCCCAAGATCCAAACACAAGCTCAATTGCTTTACGTCTCGCGTACCAGGCTTTTTTGTAAGACACATCAACCTTCAAGTTTTCTTTAACGGAACTTAGTATGTTCTTGACCTTTAATCCAGGGTCATCTTCAATGCTACGGAGGATGTACCTTGAAATAACGGAAGCCGTCAGGCTTGTATTGTTATTTCTAATCATGTCGCCCAAGCAGTTATGGTCATTCACCCACTTTGTAATTTGCCACATTCCATGAGTCTTTTTCTTTACGGCTCTAACACACCATTCGCATGGTGGATACGATGGCGCGGTTGAAGTGGAAGGATGTCGATCAATTGATGACTTGCACTTAGCAAACCACGTGTTACTCTTACTCTCAATAACTCTGAACTCCCTATTGTGATTGATGGACCACATCCTAACTGCTCGGCTGAGCTGCTGCTTACTCTCAAATCTCATATGAAGACGTATATTATTATTCTCCTCACTGAATGTTACAATACGCTCCAATCCATCCTCCTCTTCCATATCATCATGATCTATGTTCCCAAGATCGGAGAAAAATGTCATTCCTCTTGGCACATATGCAGAGCTGCCAGCTGTGCTATTGCGTCTGTCCAAGTGGTCCATATCGAGGTTTACTCTTAAACCCCCACCTTCATGCTCATCATCCGAATCACTACCAGACACATCTTGCGACTCCGACTCTTCAACCTCTTCCGCATCAACTTCCGGGTCATCTTCCGGGTCATCTTCTTCCACATCATCTTCAAGAGAGCCAAGGAGCCCATCGTGTATACTAGCATATACATCATTTTCAGCTGAACTGCGACAACCTTGCCCAGGGTTAGACTCGATCCCAATTGGAGAAATATGGCATGATGGACCTGGATCTCCAAAACTTGGAATCGAATCCAGGCCATGAAAATATTCCTGGGCACCCATGGACCCTGATGTGAGCCTTGGTTCTAATGAATCCATAGATCGATCACCATGCATATAATGACATGCTGATGAAGTCTCTGGAACGACTACACTAGAATCGAAGTGCAACTTTGTTGGATCCATGAATGCATGAACCAGCGACATCATTGGACCAACAGTACCTATTGCTCCAGTGAATACGCTATTAACTACAGGCATTTGGACGATTTCTTCCTTCTCGATATAAATCTCCGCCATGTATGAAACTCTTTCGATCCAAAGATCGTACATTACATCAAGAGTTTCATCATCCACCACTGCGGAAACAGTATATTTGGAACTCTCCAACGGTTGACGAAGAAACAATTTCAGCTTGAACATCCCTTTATCGACCCCAATATAGTGGTAAATCCTGTCAACCAACTCCCCGTATCCAATTCTATGCCTCAAAGTTAATGTCCGGTTGGAAGTACGAGGCATATAACAAACAAAGTCACCTTCGTAATGTATTTGTCCTCCCCAGTATAGGTTTACCCGCAGAGGTCTTTCTACAGACATGTTTGTAAAATGAATCCCTATTTTGGGGACAATATATTAGAATTAGAAGTCCAAGCGTCCAAACAAATGAAAGAGAGGATGGACTATAGGTCGAAATTGGAACTATTATATAGACTAATTTCGATCCATATGTTTATGAAAAAATTTAAAACAGGTATGAAATATGCTATAAATAACGATAGCAATAGCCTAAAACTCCGAACGCAATCTTTAGAAAATTTGGACAGAGTCTCCCCTAAAATTACACTAAAACTCCCTGCCAACCAATCCGAAAAGGGAAGCCGATTAAGTAGTAATCACATTTGCCACACTACATATTGTCAAGAGACCCTATAATTTTCAAAGTACAGGCGTAAGAAATGTATTTAGAAGTTATATATATTTGGGCTCCACATTCACACCTCATAAAAAGATCCACATTCACAATGATGTGATATTCTAGCTATGAATCTTACAAAATTAATGTTATTTTTTCAAATAACCTAATAGTGAGTTACCCTCACAAAGAAAGATCTACAAAAATTTCGACATAATCTCCCCTATAAATAGCCTCAAACTCCCTGTCAAACAATCCAAATATCCATGAAATTCAAAAGCTCCAATCTATAAACTACATAATGTCAATAAAGTCCCAAAGCTCCAATTGCAAAACATACAATATCCAATGTACATAGTGTTTCGACCAAAAGTAATAGGGTCGATAAATAGATTTTAAAAAAAAATTCTGATGAATTTTAAAAGAATTCTACAAATGGGGCATTTTGAGCATGGGATTACATCCAAAGGGTCTTCGCCTTCAGCAAATGCGAACTCACAGAGCTCGAATTTTCGCACGCTGAAATCCACAAAAAATTTTAACAAAAAATAAAACAATAGCTCGCATTTATTATTATGAAATGGACGGATCCGAGCTCGGATAATTTATTGAAGCCCTCGGATCCAACAGGGTTCGGATCCTTCTCAACGGATGATCAGACGAGACCTCGGATCTGAGTAAACAACTATAAATCCGACCTCGGATCCTTATGATCCGAGGTCGGATCTTTCTGACTTTAGTCGTATCCGAGCTCGGATCTTGCTTTTTCTGCAATAATTGCAGAAATCTGCAAATAAACTGCAACTAATTGGAAATGGAAAAATTGCCAGTCATCGAAAAAGATAACGTATTTCCTCAAATCCACCACAAAAATTGCAAAAATAAGCACAACCCACATCACATTTACACCCAAATTGCACAACAAATCTGAACCTGCCCTTGGATGATAGTATTCAACTATTAATTAAACTTAAAAAGCTATACGTGAGGCATTGCAAGTGCAAAAGCCTAACCTTTATGCTGTTTGACAGTTGCAATGGGACGGCAATGCGGTCAAATTTTGGGAAGCGGCAAACGCGAAACCAGTCTTTCGATGCTCCGGTCTGCTCCGGTCTTTGGATGCTTCGATGTGCAGAAACCAGGTCTGTCTGTTTTCTTTGTTTTGCTAAGCAAAATTCGCTTCCGAATTCTTTGTTTTGCTGTTCCACAGCTATTCAACCAGCTATTCTTTGTTGGGTCTTTTTTTTTTTCGAAATGGGGTCTTGGCGGTTGTAGGGGAGCTTGTGAATGCGAGGTCACAGAGCTCGCATTCTCAGAATGCGAGCTCGAATCGACCTCGCATTCGCAAAATGCGAGCTCGGTGAGCTCGCATTCTGAGAATGCGAAGACCCCCCTTTGTAGAAACAAATCCAAAAACCGCCCTCGTTGTAGAAATCTTTTTTTTTTTCATCACAAAATAAGAATTCACCCTTTTTCTTACTGTAGCATATGGGTTAGATTCCTGCCATTTCAATTCTATGTTGAAACTTGCATTTTGGGTGACAAGATTTAGTTTTGATGTTTGAGGCTGCATGATCTCATGAGTTCGGACCCGGATCCTTGGTGACCATTTTCGTTAGTTGTTCCTAGGTTGGATGAAGCTTTCATAAGCTAACGAAGAAGAATAGAAGATGCATGCAAATTTCTGAAAATTTCACTTTAACCCCTAAAGTTTTAGATAATTCTATTGTGACCCAGAAACATCTGCAAATAAATTATTTTTACCCCCTTTTAAGCTTTAATCTTCTTTTCTATGTTTTAAGTGTGCTTTTTAGTTAATTAATTCCGGATTTTGGGATGAAATTAAACTTTAACATTTTTTTAGTTCACTTATTAGTTTGTTGGGTTTTGGTAAAATAAAGGGGAATTGGATTTGGTTATTTGCTTGGGTTATTTGGAATTGAGTTAGGTATTGTTTATTGGATTTGTCTTGGGTTTGGAGGCCAAAATCCATACTTTTAGCTGGATACTTGGTCAAAAGTTGGGCAGACACGTCTCAATGGGCTAGATGGCCTTTGGCCCAAAGAAGAAGCAAAAATGGCCCTGAGGCCCGTTTATTCAAGAAATCTGGTTACAAAATTGCAAATTAGTCCCTGTACTTTTCATTAACTATTCTAAAGCCCAAACATGTTAGTTTTATTTCAATTAAGTCTCTATTTTAATTGCAATTTGGTCTCTAAATTTCATTTTTCTTTAATTTTGGCCTCAAAATTTTGTAATAATTCTATTTTAACCTAATATTTTATACTTTTTTGCAATTAAGTTCCTACTTGTTTTAATTTCTGGAATATAGATTGTTTATCTCCTTTAATTATTAATTATGCTTCATTTAAATTCTCTAATTGATAGATTTCATGATTATTTCTATCTCTTTACATGTTATTCTTTTATTTGTTAATTAAATTGGTACCTTGATTATTTTGTTGATTTTGGAGCATAAATAGGGTAAATCCAACCCCAATTAGCTACTACTTCAAGGGAGGTATCTTCTTTTATTATTTAAATATCTTTTATGTGCTCCTATGTGTTTTATGTGTAATTGCATATCTTAAGTGTTTTATTTATTTATTTATTTACTCGTTTTATTTTAAGTTTTATATATTTAATTTTGGTGATTATTTGAGAGGCATTTAAATGTCAAATTATAATAGATAGGTGTTTAAGACATGTAATTAGCTAGAATACGTAATAGATAGGTAAACATAATCAGTTAAATAAATGTAATAGTTAGATTATTATTTTTAATTCCCCATTTTAGATTGTAGTTTGGGCGCCAAATATAATAGTTAGATCCTTATGTGTGTTTATTTGCTTGCGCGCTTGCGTGCTTGCATGTTTATGTGTTTATGTGTTTACTCGCTTTCTTAGAATCTTTGCATTTAGATATTATGCTTACATGCAATGTGTTCTATGTGCTTACATATTTACTTGCTTTAATTATATTTATATGATTTCTTATATTATAATAAATACATGACGTCACCACATTAGTCCAACGTTAGTGTTGGCCCCTTTTTTTTTTCAATTTCTCGCTAGTCCAATACTAGTGAGAACTTATAGATATGAGTTAGTCTAATGCTAGACCCTTGGGAATGTCCACGCGCTAGATCATGTTTGTGTGACAATATTTCACGCATATTTTTTTTACTTTTTAAGATCCTTACCATTTTGCATGATATTTCTTCTATATGTATATCCTTTATCCCTATGTGTGAAACATAACATTTAAACCTGCATTCCATGTAATAAAATTAGAAATATGTTAGATCATTTGTTTGATTAGATTAAGAAAGTACCCCTCAAATATAGAAAATGGACGAGTGTGACTTTTTAGTCTTAACACACTCGTATCCCCTCTATAAGAAGGAAAATCGAGTCACGAATCTTAGTTCCTCGTACCCGTTATATTACATCCCTCTCTTTTAGGTCACATATATTTATATATTATAATTTTTCTTTTCTTTGGGTTTCATTCTTGCATATTTGTGATCTCTTCAAAGAGTCATTCTTGGGCGTCGCAACTAATGCGATTGACCCCAATTAAACTTCTAAGAGATAGTCCGACCCCCGATATCTTCCTAGGTTTAAGTTTTGCATCCATGTAGAATTATCCCAATATGATAAGTCCATAGGTTATATTAAGAAAATTTTTGGCTAAATCTCACAACTAGCCTTGATTAGGTTGAAAGGATGTCTTGGATTTTATCCTTACCTTCCTTTTATTCAATCATGACTCCCGAACCCTTTTCTCTTGTTTTTTTAAAAAGACCCGGAGTCGTCCAAAAAGGGTTTATTTATTTTATTTAAAAAATATTTTGGGTGACTTGGTACATTTAAATTCGATACCAAGTAGCGACTCCTATTTTTTTTCTAAAAAAATCCTTTTTAAACTATTATTTTGGGTCAAAATCATCGCATTTTTTAAGTCCCATTTAGGCCCATTTTCTTTATTCATTTTCTAAAATCAAAAACACATTTTTACTCATCTATTAATAAAAACACATTTTTTAAATATAATGAAAAAAAATCAAAAACTCATTTTTTAGTTAATTAAAGTTCATTTTTCCACACTTGGATTATTTTTCTTTAGAAAATGGGGCGCGACACTTTTTTGTTTTTGGTGAGAAACTTTAGGAGAAATGAAAGGTTACCTCATTCTAAGATCAGGGCAGGTTACCAAAGTATTGCTTACAGATTACCTACGAACAAGAGACGGATGGAAGTTGAAATCCAAGCTCTGGTTAGCAATAGTAATAGAATGCCTTTAGTTAATGACTTTTTCCAGCAAGAATCAAGCCTGCATGAAGGAGCAGCCCACATCAGAAAGCTACCAGATCATTTGACTCAAGCTAGGCAAAATTTTCATGTATAAATCATAGATACTTTGATGCTTCAAAGCCAAAAATCCAGTCTTAAAAACTTTATGTAATTATAGTTCTTCATGCACCTTTCCTAGAAAGTGCACAATGTTGATGATCATTAAGTGATGACACGATTTGAACTAATTCTCAATGGAAAACAATTGAAAGCCCAATCTAATTAGCAAAGGGACCTATTAACAGGAAAAGTTTCTATTGAGTCCAAACTATTTAGCCTAGTAACAACTCCAAGATAATGGTTACAGCCCAAGCCTCAATAGCTAGTGAGTGCCATAGGTCGATAGGCTGAAACTGACGACCAACACATATTGATTCAATTGTAACCAATTTTTTTGACGAAAGATCGTGCGTGCGAATCTATATTGATAATTTGTATGTATCCAGTTAAAGACCTGCGGTCTTGGAATTTGCTTGACTCGTGACATTGATCGAGTTAAAATAACTCAAATTTTATATAATATGTTATTGACTTTATGAAAAAGAAAGACTGAAAATCTTTGCTACATTTAGCTCCAATCGAGCTTTAGACCTTAAGAGTGGAATGACATTCATGGCTGTAAGCTGTTAAAGGTTCAATCAGGCCGAAAGTGACTGCAATTTGATTCAGCCTTGGTCAAGATGGATTAAGGATTTTATTTCATGCTTTTAAGAAATGGCCCACAAACAAAAGACAGGGGGAATTGCTTCCAAAGTTTCTAAATTTTCAAAAAGACCTCAGCCTCACTTTAAACATCCCGTTTGTCAAGCGAGTTTTTTAGGTGTTTATCTAAAATTTTACTGTAATTTACTATAGAAGTTTTTTAAAAAAATTTTGAAGTGTGCTTTTTTGTGAATATTTTGAAGTGTATAGTTTAAAAACTTTAAAATTTTTTTTGAAATTACTGTAACTAAAGTTTTTAAAAAACTTGTAGCAAACAAGCTTGGCAAAAAAACTTGTCTGCCAAACAAGGCCTTAAATTATTAATCCTTCAAGTTTTGTAAAATTATGGATTATTAGTTATTTAACAAATTGAACCAAAATTTCCAATAAAAGTGGAGATAACTTTGGAAAAAATCATAAAGAAATTGTCAAAAAGATACTAGTCGATATCTCAAAGAAAATTTTCGTCTTCAATGACATGTTGTAGAATAATAGCTCCCAGTAATTTTTGCTGCTCTAATTTGACAAAGCTAACAACCTATGCCTTACTTCTTATCATAAATTTGCTATTTCATTTTATTTGTCTAGGATTAAAATGTTGAAGATTTTGGAGTCCTCGTGGATAAATTGTGTAGGCTCAAATTAGAGCCTTTAAAACTTTGGGACCCGTAACAGCAGTTTGCCAATATACAAAGTAGTCAAACATGGAGAAAGCAGAAGAGAAGAAAAATGAAAGAGAGAATAAAGGACAAGCATCATTATAATCCCCAAAAAGAAAGCCATATAAACAAAATAAGAAAAAAAGAAAACAGCAAAACCCTAATGATTGAATCACATTGTCACCAGTCACGGGAGAGAATCCAGTTATGAAATCACGTGGAAACTTTACAAATTGACATAAATTTTGTGCATGAACAATCTAATATACAATTGTGAAACATACAAACTTGTCAACATCTATCAACGTCTTTAACTTCTAAAGTTGTTTAGGGAGATTAGCAATGAGGCAAGGGATAATGTGATGGACTTCTATGTGGGCATAATTGAGAAAGACAGATGGATAGCTACTTGAAAATGATCGGGCAATGGATGGAATTGCCAAGGAATGGACCCCTAATAGTCATAGATTGGTTCCTATCCTATTGTGATTTGTCTCCTTAAACATGTCTTCATTTCAAGAAAGTGTTATATATATATATATATATATTGGGTTTAGATTTTATCCCACTCGGCACATGGGAACACAAGACTCTTATCATGAGTCAATTATGTAATTACAGTATCATAAGTCCGATTAATATAAAATTAGCGTGTAATTCCTAGTCATGTGTCTAGATTAACTGCAAAGAAGTAGATTTCAAATTTGTACATATTTTATTCCAAAATGAAATGAATTGTCATATTTTTATTTCGATATTGTATATAAATTACACGTGGCATTGATGCATTAAATCTTTACTTACATATAAATACGTAACTACTACACTGTATCCTACATTGTACATTTATGTATTTTATATGTGTGTGAGATCTACTTCTTCTACCGGAACACATCACGTGTTAGTACTAGGTTCAATTGCTTTTAGAAGAGCACGAATCTTCTGCATTATCCCCTGATAGGTTGGTGGGATAAAAATCAAACCCAATAATATGTGTGTGTGTGACGGTTAGAAGGATAAAATTCAAATCTAACAATATGTATGTGTTGTGTGTGTCGGTGAACTTCTAAGTCCTCCAGTTTTAGCTTTCTACGCTAGGATAGAATTAGCTTCATAAGGAGCTAAAAGGAAGGATTGGATGATAGGATCAAGATTATAAGGGCACATTCACGACAAGAAAATTATCATTTCTCGGCAGTTTTGTATATCAATTTATGTGGGTTTTAGGGGCATTTAACCGTTGAATGGCATATCTAATGCCACTATAATCTAGTGACACTTGAAAACTGTTTAGTAAAAATACTATCAGAGTAAATTGTACTAACCATCCCTCTAGTTTCTGCTCAAGTTAGGGATCTTCTTCTTCTTTTTTGTTTTTTTCCATTTCAAAACAACATAGATCTCCCTTATTAATGTTTTCCATCCACCAACATTTATAATAATTTTTGGTTTATATTTTTGCCCTTTGCCTTTGTTATTCATGGCATTTATATTAGACAAGTAAAATCAAAACAAAAATTTTTAATTTTCTTGAAAAAGGAAGAAAAAGTTGAACTAATAAGAGAGTTTTATCCATGAAAATTGGAGACCTCCTATAGTTGTCCTTTTATTTTAAAGTTTTTATTCTCACTTATCAAAATAAATAGATAATGCACGTGTATTTACTTATAAAATAAATTGGATTAAAATACATGTGCATAATAGAACTAAGACATCATCTTATTCAGTAGTAAAGTTAGGGGGAAAAATACTGCGGATTTGTTTATGAAAATGCATATGGTTGATTTAAAATAAAAGACAAAATTGCTGGAGGGTCGGTCCACCTTTTTTTTTTTTTTTTTTTACTTTTTGAATAATAATTGCTTATATCATTACAAGAATAGTTTGAGATCTTGAAATAAGTTTATAATAAAAGTAATTAATTTCTCTCTCTTAATTAAGAGAAGGGAAATTGTTATTGTTATCTAAGAAAAAGAAGGGGATCCATGTCCATGTTATTCCAAAATCAAGAGGAAAGGTCTCTAACATTTACAACAATTAGAAGGGAAATTAATGTCATTTTCCCCAATTTTTGTAGTAAGCCTTTTGATTTTTGAAGATACTACTACATGATTTTTATTTTGGCACACACAAGTGTCAGTTTGAGTTTCTATACCACTTCAAATGTCACTAAAAAAATTAATAAATGTAAAAACAATAATTCAGACCCCTAATTGAAAAAAAAATAAACTAACATTTTCACTTTATTGATAGAAAGTAAAGTAGTGTTGATGTGGAAGAAATTTCGGTTAGTTGAAATATTACAACACTTCTGCCTAAAATCATTGGCAACAAAATAACCCTTTTGAAATACCCATTAAAGTGACACTTGCCCATCTCATTATAGCAAGTATTTTCCTAAAAATTAAAAAAAGTTAGGGCAATGATTTTTTTTTTTACTCAATTACATTCAAATAATTTGCAAGAATATGAGTGCGACCATCATAGTGATTGCGAACTTTATTTATGTCCTCGGTACAACTTCAAAACGTGAAAGATGATTACCAATTTTGGTTACTATCAATTTTAAAGAAAAAAAAAAGGAAAAAGTGAGAGATGTATATGTGTAAATGTTTTTACAATTCTAGTCACTCTTTGAATTAATTTTTCTACACTTTCAATGTAAACTTTCTTTTTTTTTTTTTTAACTAGAAAGTGCGAATACATGATAAGAAATCTTCTTTAGAATTTTAAATTCTCATATAACATATGTGGCATGCCTCAAAATTCACTCATGTTTTTTTTTTTTTTTAAAAGAACCTAGAGTAATAGTGTAAAAAAATTAATCCACACAATATCTCCTATTGAAAGAAATAATTCCCTACCTTTTCATTTTTCATAAGTAACCAAAAAAAATAGAGGAATTTCATAGTTTTTTTTATAATATCATACCCTAAGGTTAAATTCACAATTCGATAGTGACACAAATATTTTTAATTCTTAGATTGTAACAATTTGAATCATTTAAGGTATAAACCATTACCATCATTAAGGGATACAATAATGGGAGGGCCATGAAATTTTCCTCAAAACTCGAAAGAAAGCATAATACTACCATGTGTTATTCTATAGTTTAACTTAATGAAAAATGGCCTGTCTAAAAAGGAGAGAGTAGAATACAGAAGAAAATGATTAGTTTTTTATACACTGATAATGTATGATAATTTATTTAAATTTAAATTTAAAATTTAAATTGTACTCATGTGTCATGCATCACTTAATCGCGAATATGTATACATTATTAATGTATATAAAATTTATCCATACAAAAAAAACTGAACATGTTCAGGACTTCTTCATAACAACTATCGTTACAATTTTGAAAGTTTAAGCTTGGGCTAAAAATAAAAAATCAATCATTTTCTTCTCATTGTCATGCTCTATTGAAGTACAAACAGTAAACAGACAAGTATATATTGCCGACAGCATAATCATTTTCTCTGTTATTCCTCCGGTAATTTGGCTGCGTCACATGCATTGCTCCCCAATGTTGAATAAACAAAGCCATTGATCACCGACCAAATCCGCAAGAGTGTAGTGAATTTTTTTGGCCTTGAACAAAGTGTTTATTCTCTCTTGACTCTTATTAGTGCTTTTGCCACCTTAAATGTGTGTTTATTTCAAAAAAAAAAAAGTATAATTATGTTTTTTCTTACATTAAGTTATTACATATGATGCTAAACATGTATGTGTTTATTTGAAGAATCTATAATTAAAACCTTTTTCCTTTTTTGTGGAATTTCTTGTACTTAAAATTATGGCAGAGAAAAGCATGTGAATAGTTTGAAAACTTATTTTGAAGTGTATTTTTGCTATAATATAAAGTGACACATTTTGTTTATACCTAAAGAAGTTTTCTCCTTTTATGTATAGTAAGATGATTAATTTTGATGGATTAAGATTTCTCTTTGCAGCCCACCATTTTGGGTTGTCCAAGGCTCCTGCAGGCTATAAATGATGTTACTTAGTGAAGATTTAGGAAAACTGATGAGCTCAATCTTGATAAATATAGCAGGAAGAAAATGATGATGATTGTACATATCAAGTAATTGCATAGAGCAATCTAATGGTTTTCTATTGTTGTGAGGGATTATCACACAGGTTTGAATACAAAGAAAAGAAAAAAGAAACTCTGAGATTACTAGTTTCATTTTTTCACTAACAAACTTTTGCTTCTTTAATTCACCTAAAATACAGAAATTTTTTCAGGTAACTTAACATGAAACAAGACCAGAAGGATGCAATGTGTATTAACAGTAAATGGAAAGACAACAGCCATTGGTCCATACTTAAAAATGCATTCGGATAAAATTAGTCTTTTATAATTATTCGAAGGGCGTTTCCTAACGTTAATTTGAGAAAGAGATCAATGGCAAATTTTATGCAAAAGGAAATTCAAAGTTTTCAATGGTCAGCCAATGTTTTGAAACTCAAACCAATCATCGACTCAGTCGAGGTTATGGGTCAGAAATCAATGGGTTCGACACTATCCAAGAAGCAGATGACATCATCATTTTGTCATAAATATATTTAATTTTAAATTTTAATATATTATGTAAAAATTTTAAAAATATATTAATACTAAGAAAGGTAGGTTCAATGTATGTCTGATGTTTTTAAGATACTTTACAAGAAAATAAGGTAATATAATTAAGTAGCAATTTATGCAATATACAATTTAATGCATATTGAACAAGTTTAGTACCAAATTGGAGGGCTTATTTGAAAAGTGATACAAGAATTTAGGGTTGTAGCTATAAGTTCTAAAATGTTTCTAGGTGTAATAATATTTTCTATTACTCTAGGGATCAAATCATAAAATTGATAAAATGTTTCTTGGTGAATTTTTTACTTTCTTTTTTTTGATGTGTTTATCCCTTTTTGAACTTAGATCTTCCGTGGAGTTGTTTGAGAGAGATTTATGGTAGGATATATGAAAAGATTTCAGAGTAGTTAAAAGAAAGAATCAAAAAAGGAAAACAAAAAAGGTAAAAATGGAAAAGAAGGAAAAAAAAACTCGGTTTCAAGCGGTTCTTTTGGTTCTGATCAAACCCGATTTTTGATGGGGTTTGACCGAGTTTTTGTTTGACAGTTTTTTAGGACAACTCGGACTAAATGTTTACGCGATTCCCATTTCAACTGGTTGAACCGATCAATCCGATCCGAGTTTCAAAACACAGCGGTTAGGGAAGGCCTTGGAGTTTCATCTCCTCTATTATCAGGTCTAGGATTCAAATCCTATACCTGACAATTGAGGATTGAAGAAGTGTGGGGAGGGATGGGTGAGTTAAAAAAAAAAAGAAAGAGCAGAATTAGGATAGACCAATCCAAAAAGCTTCTTTTTTTCCTGTTCAAGAATAGAATACTGGAAATGCATCGTTTAGCAAAAAGGGCGTGTAGGCACCCTGTCACAACTTTGGATTCTTGATTGATCATAAAATGCTTAAAGATCATGAAGCTCTTTTCGAAAACCAAACTGGGGAATAACAATGAAGTTTTATAGCTTTAAACTAACAAAAGATTAAAAAGAGTCACTTTAAGCTAACAAAAGATAAAAACAGAGCCACAGAAACCGAAACAGGTGTTGAAACTTCTCATTTCCCAGACCAGACAGTACGAAACTTTCATATAACAAAATGAGCACAATCTCGTTTCCTTTACTGATGGTTGTAAATTAATGTCCTCTCTTACATCATATGCAAGTGTTAAAAGGATCTCATATCCTTTAGTACTTCAAGCAAATATTTTTAATTGCTCTTACGAGTGAATTGCTTAAACAAAAAATAAAAGGTAATTTTACAATGTCAAATCTTACATTATATTATAAGAATGGGGTGTTTCAGTAATTTTGAAGAGTAAATTAATCATTTTATCTATGCATCCAAAGTGCATTTAGGAACCAATGATTGTCAGGTCAAAAAGTAAGGAGCTTGATGTCCCTTAAAGTGCATTTTGAGTTTGAGTTTGAGCCAGGTCAAAAAGTGCATTTTGAGTTTGAGCAGCGTAAACAAAGAAAACAACGTAGAATGATCCACTCCCAAAACCCTGTGGGGTTTCTATCCCACATCGGTATTGGGGGGTTAAGGGTTAGGTTTATAAGTCCTTCACAGGACTCCACAAGTTACCGGCTTTTGGAGTTACTGTGGGGATTAGGTTTATTAACGTAATTTCTTACTTCAGTAAGAAAATGTCAGAAAGAAACTCATTCTCAGGGGCTTGGGGGTCTTTATCTCTTAGCAGCGGGGCACCCTGTGGGGTTTCTATCCCACATCGGTATTGGGGGGTTAAGGGTTAGGTTTATAAGTCCCTCACAGGACACCACAAGTTACCGGTTTTTGGAGTTACTGTGGGGATTAGGTTTATTAACGTAATTTCTTATTTCAGTAAGAAAATGTCAGAAAAAAAAATGATCCACTCCCAAAAGGAGTTCGGCGGTGCAACAGTGCTCAATTTCGAATTAATCGGAGCCTTATAGGTTAAGATGGTTACTGTTACAAAATTTACACTATTCTTACGTGTTAGTGTATTATTTTCACTTTCAAACTTCTTCGTATTTCTATTTTGCATTAGTGCCTTATAGTTATGGTTATGTCTAGTCAATTTAATTTCTTAATATTAAAAAAAAAACTAAAAGTTCACCTATGAAAGAAAATTTGCAGATTACCACACCAGCTAAGATTACGAACTAAAAAGTTATCCAAATTATGGTTTATAAACACTTCACTCCTGTATTTCAGGCGGATGTGCCTAATTTTGTAGTATGTTGAAATTAGAATCATGATACTCTTTTTTCTTTGTCCGATATAATAGACCTACAATTTTTATTCTATACTATGAGCAAAGGGAGGGACTTGAAGAGGTCCAAGGAAAAACTAGTGGAGGCTGAACCCGTTTGGAACCACTTTTTTAAAGTGGCTGGCCACATATAGTGGTAGATGATGGCCTTGACCTTCCACTTTACCGAACTTTACAAGCTTTGGTGGTGGCCACTGAGTTAAACTTAGTGGTTAAAATCATGGTACTCATTCTATTAATTATTTCATTTATTTTACTTCACTACGAAATATTATTACCACAATCTTTCCTTTTACAATAAGAGTAATTTGACAAAAAATTCATAAAAATTAATGAAAAGAATTAGTGCAGTATTTCTCCTCATAGGAGTAGTTTCTTCCAATAAGAAATTTACCAAAAGAATGAACTATTTTCTTGGTATAGGAGAGTTGTGGATCACCATTTTCTTAGGAAAAGTTCTTGTGGTGACTCATTTTACACACAAAATTAGATTTGGAAATTAGTACTCTCCAAAAAAAAAAAGAAAAAAAAGAAACCTCATGACTATTAAGTATTTCTGCTACAAACAAAAAGGTTTGCACTTTGTAATTTGTATTAAGAGTTCTTGAATAGAAAATGTAGAAAGAAATATTAATCAAGTAAATAACCCCATTATGCTGCCAAAAAACCCAAAAAAGTTAAAGTTGCTACTTTTTCTTTTCAGCTTCTTTACTATATTATTATTTTTGGCAACAATTGTCATGGCGATCTTTTTGGCATGATTGAAGTACCAATAATATGTTACCGGTTTGTTAAAAAAAAAAAAGAAAGAAAGTACCAATAATAGACTATTTTCCGCCGAAAACTGAAATGTGTAAGGAAGAAACGGAATAAAAAGACAAGCGAAGCCACTCCAACAAAAAGTTAAAAACAAGAAGCCAACAAGAAAGCCAAAGCCAAAGCCAAAGCCAAGCAAGAATAACTGCAGAACAAAACATTCGCCAAAAAGCTCCCACAAATTTCATCTAGTTCTTTCTCAGTTAATTACCAGAACTGAAACCAACCCCCTGAATATTAAACAAAACCCACCACCACCACCACAAAACGTTGGTGGGTGGGAGGTTAGGGGATCAAATCCTACCTCCCACTATTTGCCATAAAAATGTGACACGCCACTTCAAGTGACTTCCCGAGTGAGCAGTGCATTCATTGGATTAGTAGCTCACTGTAGGTCTATGTATAGAAAAAAAAAATTAAATAAACAATTACAAAAGGAAACCCAACTTTCCACATGAAAAAGTGAAGAAAACGGTGCCCATTACAGCAGCAACACAGCCCCATTAGGCCACTTTCCATAAAAAAAACATTTAAATCCCGCTTGCAAGAAAATATACTTTCCTTCATCACTATTCAATTGGAAGATTTCCTTCAAATTCCACCTTTTATTCTTCACCTGTCTCTCTCTTGTGTGTGTGTGTTTTCACCCTTAGTGTGTTTTTTGTGTGTTGAGTTTTGTGAGAATTGTGATGAGCAATGGCAACTTTAGGGGATATAGCAGTGTCTGCAGCATTTAACATCGTTGGTGCTTTTGCATTCTTGTTGGCTTTTGCTTTGTTGAGACTTCAACCAATCAATGACAGAGTTTACTTTCCCAAATGGTACATTTCTGGGAAGAGGAGCAGTCCAAGGCATGCTGGTGGGAGTTTTGTTGGGAAATTTGTGAATCTCAATGTCAAGACTTACTTCACTTTCCTTAACTGGATGCCTCAAGCTCTGAAGATGAGTGAGGCTGAGATTATTGACCATGCTGGTCTTGATTCTGCTGTTTTCTTGAGGATTTATCTTCTGGGGTACTCTCAAAAACTCTCCTTTTTCTGTAGTTTAAGATAATTTGACGGTTTTGCCTTCTGGGTGCCTCTTATTGTTCACAAATTTCAGTCTTTCTCTTGGATGCTGCAATAGTTTAACTGGTTAGTGCATGGAAAAGTTGAATATTGAACTCTTAAATTTGATTGTCTTGTTTTTGCGTTTTTGTCTAGTCATTGCGTTGTTTGTACCTTTTTTATGAGAATTTAACGCTAGGGGGCTACAAATTTATTGATTTGGCCACGTTTTAAGTTACTGACTAAAATTGCTGTTTTCTTGGCTTCTGGTTTAAGTTTTTTATTTGGCTTTGGTGGCGAATAAATTTGGGCTTGTCAAGTTTAAAATACAAGAAAAGAAGAAAATTTTGATACTTGTTACTGTCTTGTGAAAGGTATTTATCAGGGGCAGTTAACACTGAGATGGTAGTATTTGAGAAACATTTTGACTTTTCAATCCTGACTAGTTCTCAGAAAAATCAAGTGTTCGGGGTTGGTAAATTCTGTCTTTGTCCAGATTCTTAGATTTTGGCGAGAAAGAATCGATTTTGTCCTATACTTTGTTTTGTTTTTCTTGGATTTTTTTTAGTATTGTTTTGTTTTTCTTGGATATTTTTTTTAGTATCATCTGATGTCTCTCTCTCTCTCTCTCTCTCTCGCGCGCGCTTTGGGCGTTTGCAATTTTTCTTTTTAGCAGTCTAGCTGTCGTTGCTCACTTCACCTTGGTTTCTCGAAGTAAATTACAGTTTTCCAAGGAGTGATTCCCATTTGTGGGCAGTTCTGCAAATGGCCTGGGTTATCAAAGTAGGTTAATGTTCTTGAATGGTCTCTAAGACTCCAGAAGTGGGCATTAGATGTAGAGTGCAGATAGAGCAATATTACATGGATCGGTAGAGGTATTGAAGATAATTTGCTTTCTGTTTTCAAATCAGCATACCATGCAACCACAGGGAATACAAGATGCCAGGGAACTCAGTAGTTTAGGCATATGACTACTTGTCTCATCAAAAGTACATTTAATAAGCAAATAATGGAAAGGCTGTTGAGAAATGCCTGGACTATGGACTAGATATATAGTTTAAATCCATAGACTACAATTTGCTGTAATGAAGATTATGCAGTTTTCCTTGAAAATCTCACACCCTTTGTTAGACATTAGAAGAATGAGTTATGCATGCCCCTTCACTTAGATTTCTGAGGATCTCACAATTAAAATTGAGGAAAGTGAAAGGACGACGTCGGATTTTCCATTTGTTTCTTTCAAAGAAAGCATACAACTGGATATTTTGGAGTTGGTAATCAAGTAAAACCAATTTCGGTTTTTATCAATCATTAGCAGATAAGTTGTGATTAATTGTTTCCTTAGCACAAAGTATTTTAATTCTTTGCCTATGATAATCTTGTTGATAAACTTTGATCAATTGGGGGAGGGCAGATATTTGGACAAGTCCAGGATGTCATATCTGCCTACAGCAATGTTAATTTCGCTGAAACACAGTTTCATTTCTCCAGGCAAAAATTTTTGTCAAAATATTCATTAATCACTCTGGAGAATTGTACCTTGCAATGCCGGCTCCATTCTGCCCAAGTTGGATTTTGATGAACTGGACAAATTCTTTCCAAGTGTTTGATCATATAACCGTCACCTAGAGTGCAGCCATTCTCCTCTGCCTATGGTAGCTAGCTTTAAAGACCTGAAAACATTAACCATCATTGTCTTGAAGAAGTTCTTGTCCTGTCTTGGTGAGCCTCTACTGTTTTTGCTTCTGAGACCATGATTTTGATTCTTTTCATGAAATGAGCTAAAATTATGGGTTTAATTTTAGGATAAATTTGATGCAAGAATTGTCTTTGTAGTTGTGAATTTTGTTGCCTATAGAAATACAAAGAAGGCAGTCTGAATTAAGGAACCACAAATAGCAGTTTTAGCACGCTAACTGGGTTAATGAAATAGATCTACAAAGTCAGTATGTGGTCTTATATGATCTTGCCTTAGCAGGATTCTTCTATCATATGGGTTTGATCACTGATCCTGCAGTGCTCCTTTCTCTGTTGTTATATAGGGATAATCCTTTAGTAGATAATGAGCACATGTGGAAATAGGTTATCTCCCTGCCTTATGCATCTAGTACAATTCCATAAGAGCTGTTTCCGTGTTGAGTAATATAAGAGGTACAGGTGACACAAGCCATGAGATTAGAGTTAGAATAATTGGGAAAAGGAAATGGCTGAAGGCCATGTTTTGAGAAATCTCAATTTACTTAATGCTTTATAGCTTCAGATTGACTTTACCATATTGAATATCTTTATAATTGATAGTTATGGAAATCTTTTGAATCATAAAGTGAAAAAGAATCTGTCTTCAAAACGAGATTGAAGCTAAGTTTTTCACCATCTTCTGTCATTCCGGAATTTCTGGGTCTATTCTTAAGCTGGTAGTGTTACTGACTTTCAAACTTTTGGTTCATTACCTTTAGTATTACCATATTCTGTTATGGAGTGCAACTTTCATATTAGTCTGACCCACCATAATCATCTGGAATGATTCTATCTTTTCCAAACAAATTTTGCCTGGGATTTAGCTAAACTACCACATGTCAACTGTTCAATTGCCTTCCTTCCACAAGTCTGTTTTTGATTTATTGTTGTCTTTTTTAAGAGATTGCTGACTCTATTTAAAGCTTTGGCCTTGTGGTGCTCAGATTCTCTCAGCACAAAAAGCTGGATGGAAGAATACTACTTTATCACATTTCTGATCCCAAATAAATGACAGTCTTACTTGATTGCCAAGGCTTCAGCTTGTGCAATTGACGAATTCCCAATCTCCCTTGACAATGTTATTCATCTCTAGGCAAACTGCTTGTGCCTATTCATACCATATTGCTTCCAAGGCTCCCATTGGTATCTGATTTGACCCATCCTACCATAGGCAGTCTTTGATTAACTGGCTGCTCAGATATACTCTTATGCAATTTACTTCCTGGAATGCTGATTCATATCCTTTCACATATTACAAAAATTCGCTTACGGTTTTCATTGGGCTTGGTAGAGAGATTTAAGATACTTTCATATCTCCTTTTCCTATGTGCCAACCAAAAGCAAAGTCGAGTTCAATCCACCTCTTAGCCCTCCTCCTCTTTGCCCCATTAGTCTTTTACCTTTTTGTTTCTGCTATTTTTTCTTGTCCTTCCTCTCTCAATATATCATGACTGGTACAAAGAAAATTGGTAACATCAGTTTGTGTTAGGCATGATGTGACTCTGTCCTTTTACTTTGAAGACAATGAAATTTGCGTGCTAAATTAAGCACCTTCTTAAGGAGTTTATTCCCCTTCCTTTTTCTTTCGTGTTAAAACTCATATTATGAGTTAACAGATGTCTCTTTTGCATAATTTGACATTTGTTGAAGTTTAAGATAATAACCTTTGTTGTCTTTAACAGGTTAAAGATTTTTGTTCCAATGGCTGCTGTAGCACTCGTGGTTCTCATTCCAGTGAATGTATCGGATGGGACATTATATTCCCTCAACAAAGATTTGGTCATTAGCAACATTGATAAGCTTTCAATATCAAATGTTCGTTCCAAATCGATTAAGTAAGTATTTTCGTTTTTTTTCAGCTTTGCTACATCTGATATCCTCTTGTTAGACAATTAAGAAAATTATGGGCAGAAGACTTCAATAATTCATTGTTAGGCATCCCTTAGTTGCAGCTCAGTTTTATTAATCTGAATAACCTACCATCCAATTCAGAAAGAATGTATCAAGGATTATTTTTCAGTTATTTTTAAGGCATGCTTCTTTTTTAAAATAATAAATCATACAAAGACATAGTAAGAAGTTTAGACATGTATTTAACTAGATAGTCCACACTGCATGGGAATTTTCAACCTTTTTTTGAAAAAATCCTGTTTTCTTTTCCGAAATAATTGCCAAAACTTCCATTTTCTGACAAACCACCCATTTATACTCTTAATTATAAAAAACACCAACTTTCCTTATAGCAAGAACTAAGAAGATCCTATCCAGCCTAATAAAAAAAATCTACGGGATAAACCCCAATTAACTGCTAATAGACAATTATTGTGGTGCCTCAGGACACCACTCCATCTCCTAGCAGCATGTTGTACATCCATTGCCACGGATTTCTACTTCTGAAGGAATCTGATAAAAGAAACTGTATTCACATTTTAAATTGTCAAAATTGGATGGATGTATAATTACTAAAGGAACGTAATTGTTGTTAGATTAATTTAACAAATCATACTGAGTAATAAGCTTCTTTCCTTGTATCATATAATGCTATAGAGGTTTCCCATCTGTGCAGAATTTAAGGAACTTAGGTGAAATGTTCGATTCTAGTTTTTTTTCTTCTTTTTGTTGACAGATTTTTATAGGAAAAGAGTGGCAAGAGCAAAGCTTCCTTACCCCATGTTTAAGTGATACCTCTATATATGTTTTTTGACTTTGGTTTAGGTTGGTGAATAGTAGCTGTGTGTGCATGGACATAAGAATTTATTTGGTATAATGTTAGTTATAACTCTTTTTCTGTGATCAAATCCCAGGTTTTTTTTCCACATATCGATGCAATACCTGTTCACATTTTGGACATGTTGCTTGTTGTACAAGGAATATAGCTGGGTAGCATCAATGAGGTTAAGATTTTTGGCTTCACAAGGTAGAAGGGCTGAGCAATTCACAGTGAGTTAAACTTCATTTCTTTGCCATTTCATGATCTTGACTTTGTATTTCTTTTCTTTTTCCAAGTCTTATCTACTTTCCTTTAGATGTGTGAAGCTGTTTACAAGAAAGTTAATGCACAATTAGAAATGAACAAGTACTTCAATCAGTGGACTGTAGCATATGACCAAAGGCTCCTTTAACCATGCAAATATTTTGGACTATTGGTTTGCAACATCTATTGGCACATTACTGTCACATGCTGTTAGAGATGTAATGTGCTTGTTACAATTCAATTGTAGGTGCATTATCACCCTTCTGGAGACTGGATGGGGTTTTCTTTGATATCCACTGTATTGACCCAAAATTGTACACTATTTTTAGCAACTTGTTGGGCCCTCAATTGCATGTGACAAAAGCATCATTCTTAGTTCAAACTGTTCCGATATCATGTGGTACAACCATTGAAAAATAACATACATACTGTTACTGAATCCTGTAGTAATGGACATACCTGTTTTAATAGCCCAAGAAAATATGTCACGTACCCCTCCATTGTCTATTTTGGTTAACTAGGTGACTGGTTTTAGGAAGAGGAAGCATTTTCTGTATTACTTAGGAAGAGCACCTCTTTTCAAGTAAAATGACAGAAGTGATTATCTCAGATTTTCTAGTCTAACTTCCTCCTTGTATTTTGGTTTGCATAAATTTGATTTCATTTGTTTTGATGACATTCTTTTTGATGTACATATTTCAGGTTCTTGTTAGGAATATACCACATGTTTCTGGTCGCTCCACATCGGATAGTGTCGAGAGTTTCTTCAGCAAAAACCACCCAGAACATTATCTGTGTCATCAGGTAATATGGTGTTTTAAATGCTTTCACGCTTTCAGAGAGATGCCTTATTTTTAAATGGTAATTCCATCAAATGCACTCCAACTATCTGCTTCTATTTGAAGTTTGCATATCATATGTTCAAGAGTATTATTTTGGTATTGAATGAATTGTACATTGTACCAATGCCTTGTTGTTCCATGTTATATACTGATTATCTTTCTTCAGGCTGTCTATAATGCTAACAAGTTTGCAAGACTTGTCCGAAAGAGAAATAGACTTCAAAACTGGTTAGACTATAACCAGCTGAAATTTGAAAGAAACCCAGAAAAGAGACGGAGAAGAAAGGTAGATGCTTTACTGGGTTGAAATAAGACTAGTCAGATGTCAATGGCACATGCTATACGGAATGTTTTGTTAATAGTTTCTTGTGTTCCTCCTATGCAGAATGGTTTCCTTGGACTTTGGGGAGAAAAAATTGACTCCATTGACTTCTATAAGCATCAAATAAAGGAGCTTGATAAAAAAGTAAGTTGTAGTTACCTTCAACCAAATCTTGAAAAACAATTATCATTATAACATTTTATTTGTCTTTTTCCCTTTATATTACAGTAGCCACCTCCAAATGAAGTTAGTTGCTTACTTGTTTATAACATCATTTTTTGCAAACGACTATCCCTAATCTCGGTATCGCTTATTAGTTGACAATGGAGCGTCAGAAAGTTCTCAAGGATCCAAAAGCTATCATGCCTGCTGCCTTTGTATCATTCAATTCGAGATGGGGGGCAGCTGTTTGTGCACAGACACAACAAAGCAAGAACCCGACACTGTGGCTAACAAAATGGGCCCCTGAACCCCGCGATATATACTGGAAAAATCTTGCAATCCCCTATGTTTCTCTAACTATTCGTAGATTCATAATATCAGTAGCAGTCTTTGCTTTGATCTTCTTTTACATGATACCAATAGCATTTGTGCAATCCTTGGCGAACTTGGAGGGTTTGGAGAAGGTCGCTCCATTCCTTAGGCCGGTGACCGAACTGTAAGCACAGTTTACTCAATTTTCTCATTTTGTAACTTGTATGATCTTTTTTGGTAAAGCTGGTTTCACAATATGTAATCAATTGCGAATAAAAATGTGATTCATTGCACAGTAAATTGATTTTAGTTCATATGAATAATATGTATTTCAGTTTTAATCTACATCCTGATATCTCATCTTACATATGTCTCGCTCCATTTCCTTCTCTTTTATTTTTTTCCCAACAATATTTTCTGCTGGAATTGGTTTTTAACTATATTGTTCTGTTAAATATGTTGCATTTCTAGTTGGAAAGCATACCTTATCCATTTGCAAAGTAAAAAGACAGAATTGGTAAGATGGAAAGGATGGAACTTACTGGATGTTATGATGGGTTAGTGGTTTAATCCTTGGCAGATCTTTTTTTGTTAAAAAAAAAAAAAGAAAATTTAATGAGGGCAGAAATGAGAACCTAAAAAATGACACAAATTGTAGAACCAAAGCCCTTGTATTGCAATATGACTTGCATATCAACAACATTACATGTACCTTTAGATTTGTCATTTCTTTGCAGTTGTTCCTTTTATAGTTCATTCTTGATGGAAGTTGACATATCTTTCATAAAGGGATATATCATTTTGTATTCCTTCACACATTTTGTTGATTCTTGGGCACTTTTATCTCTAAAACTTGTCTCCAAATTTTTTGAAACATTCAATAATCCCGTTTAGAGGCAGCTTTCATTTCTAAAAGTAATTTACGGTATCCAAGAATATCACACAGAGCATTGGATGATGGAGTGCCTGGGCTAAGAAGTTGACCTTCTGTGCTGATTCATTGGTTGTCTTTTTTTCCCATGTATTATCAATTTCTTTCTATGGTACTAAAAACTTCTTTATTATTCTTAAAAAATCATATTTACTGTCACTTGCACTTAGACAATGCCCAACGATATTTTAGTCCTCTTGGTGTATGCGTCTTTATTTCAACAAATAAAGTTCTGGAAATGTTGTGCAGGAAATTTATCAAGTCTTTCCTTCAGGGTTTCCTTCCTGGTCTGGCACTTAAAATCTTTTTGTTTGCTCTTCCAACAATATTGATGATAATGTCAAAAGTTGAGGGATATGTAGCCAAATCAACATTAGAAAGGAAAGCAGCAGCCAAGTATTATTACTTTATGTTGGTCAATGTGTTCTTGGGGAGCATAATTGCAGGAACAGCTTTTCAGCAACTTCGTGCATTCCTTCACCAATCAGCTACGCAGTAATCCTCTATCCATCCTGTGGCTTTCTTTTCTGATTCTTTATTTCTTTTTCAAGTATGAGGATCATGAATAATTAGTTTAGAGTTTCCTACATTATCAAATAGATTTTTTTTCCCAATGGGCAAACATGATATCTCACAACTAATGCTTATTATACCTTCTCCGATTATTCTTATGTGCACAACTAGATTGGTGTCATGCACAGAATCACTTGCTTTTAGGCTTGTTGCATTTGGTACTTTAACATCTTGATATTAATTTTATTTTGACATCCATTTCTGATGTTTGATTTGTTTTTATGAACCTTGGTATCAGTCCAGCTTATCGCCTACTTGACTCACCTTATTTGTTAATCTTATTCTGTTTGTTTCTTAAAAAGTATTAACGTCTATTGCTACAATCAGCTATGTCCTCTGAATATGGTTTTGGTATCGTCAATTTTGTGAGTCACAAAGCAAGAGAAACTTAGTTCTCATGTAAATAGAGCACATTCAGTGATTTTATCTTTTATGAACTTATAGAGTAGAAAATTTACTGGTTGCTTCGTCTCAAGTATGATTATCGTTCTACTCTCAACATAGTATAACTGTTCAAGTGGTCAATAATCTTCTGTTATGACTTCACAAAACTATTGCATACCCAAATTAGCCACTATGGCTTGTTGTAATATGTCCATGCATAGAATGCCCGAGTCATATTTTCCAGATGAATGTTTAAACAGTTAAGATCATGCATGAGTGTCAGTGAGATTTGACACATCTCTATCATAGCAATTGTGATTGAAGAATTTACTAGAAGTAGATAGTATCTGTTTGCATCAGCAGCTTCTTGTCTTAATTCTACTTTTTATGGCTGGGGATTACTTCAGAAAGGAGCATGTTGCATGCAAAATTAGGATGAAAATTGGGAAACTTATGCTGTTGTGTGATACAATTACGATTGTGAGATTACCAACAGATTTCATATTTGTGGACCAGTCTTCCTAAAATTATATGGTCAATTTTCACTGAAATTTTTCCTTCTGTTTCAAATTTGGATTATGACACTGCTCGGGCCTTCTGACAGGATTCCAAGAACCATTGGTGTGTCAATACCGATGAAGGCTACCTTTTTCATCACCTACATAATGGTTGATGGTTGGGCTGGCATTGCTAGTGAGATTTTAAGGTTGAAGCCTTTAGTCATTTTTCACCTTAAAAACATGTTCATTGTCAAAACTGAAAGAGACAGAGTGAAGGCAATGGACCCCGGGAGTGTAGATTTTCCTGAGACACTTCCAAGTCTTCAACTATACTTCTTGCTCGGACTGGTGTATGCTGTGGTCACTCCAATACTTCTTCCTTTTATATTGGTATTCTTTGCCTTTGCGTACTTCGTCTACCGTCATCAGGTTAGCATGCATAATTGATATGGTCTGGTTATTTTCCGCTTTCTCATTTGCATCCATTTCCTCTGGAATGAAATCTCATTGAGCCTGGCTATGATGAATTAATTTATGCTGGAGACATAGGAAGAACAATAGTTGCTGAAAAGAGTTTTAGACTTTAAAGTGAATGGGGGCAATTTTAAATCACATTATGCCTGTTCAGATTTCAACTGATCGTTAAGCTGGACATGGATGAAACAAGGGCAATGCATACTGAATTTCAAATATGTGTTATCTTTTATATTCTGAACAATATAGAAAATTGCTAATCGAAATATGGTTTTAAAGTGAAGATTTTAAGATCTAATGTGAATTTAGGTTGTTTTCTCATTGGTTGTGATTGAGATAAAAATGCTTTCAAACTCCATTAGTTCATTGGTTGTGATTGACATAAAAATGCTTTCAAACTCTATTAGTTACAACATACTCTTTTCGTGTTGTAGTTGAATTTCTGAAATTAGAACTCCTCTAGAGTTAAAGTATAGCTAAATGGCATCAGAATATTTTTGGCGCAAATTTAGATTCTTATTCTTCTCTGCTACTTCAAACTCTATTAGTTATGACATACTCTTTTTGTGTCGTAGTTGAAATTCTGAATTTAGAACTCCTCTAGAATTAAAATCTATAGCTAAATGGCATCAGAATATTTTTAGCAGCAAATTTACATTCTTATTCTTCTCTGCTACATCACGCAGGTAATCAACGTGTACAACCAACAATATGAGAGTGCTGGTGCCTTTTGGCCACACGTTCATAGTCGTATCATTTGGAGCTTATTGATTTCTCAACTTCTTTTAATGGGTCTACTGAGCACCAAAAAGGCTGCAAACTCTACTCCTTTGATCATTGTGTTACCTATATTGACATTAGCCTTCCACAATTACTGTAAGAATCGGTTTGAACCTGCATTCAGAAAGTATCCACTGGAGGTGAGCTCCATGTCTGATGGTTTCTATAGTACTTTGACTAGGACCTTTCATGTTGATGCCATATACCTGGTCTATGCTTTATAGTATCTGTGATTGTCTTAACTTCATGTACATTTCTGGCGCTGCATGCAGAAATGTGGTAGTCAACTGATTGAAACTCCATTTCGTTCTTATTACTGGCTTTTTCACATTTTTTTTTATTTTAGAGTGGATAATTTTGTTCTGATTTCAACTTTCTGTTCTGTGCATTATCCTGCTTGTGGTGAGAACAAATCATCATAAATGACACTAATTCTTACTCTAATTTCTGAGATCTTGTTGGAACATGTGCCTTCTGTCATCAAACTCTTTCATGGTATTTTGCATCTGATGGAATTATTGTATCCTGAGTTTATTGTTGAAAGCCAAATTATGTGCAGAATATGATTATGGTTGTTTAGTGTTCCCCTAAGTCCCAAGACATAGCTCTCATTTTCTGCTGATCTATCACTGGCTTGATTAGCTTCACAAAACTTATGCTCCTTGGAAGCAGAAATCTGTTGCATGCGGTTTGTTGTCTTTTTTTGAGTTTGCTTAGGGGCAAAATTGTCGTGCATTTATTGTCTTGTTTTGAAAATGTTGGTTGCTTAATGTACTAATAAAAGCATTATTTTAATCACCAGGAAGCGATGGATAAGGATTTAGAAGATCGCCCCTCTGAATCTGATGTCAATTTAAAATCTTTCTTGGCGGATGCTTACTTGCATCCTATATTCCGCTCTTTTGAAGAAGTTGAATTAGTGGAGGTTAGAGTTGACAAAAGCCAAGCTCATATTCCAAGTCCATCAGGAAGCAGTTCTTCATCTTCACACCACGACATCCATCATCATGAAGATAAGCCATCTCATAGTGTTCATCACCATGAATATGAACCGCCTAGTAATGTGTATCACTACGAAGCTGAGGTATCGAGTAATGTTTATGAATATGACACAGAGTCGTACCATAATGTATATCACTATTGAGACCAACTTTCTTGGTATGATTAGTTTAAGTTGCTTGCACAGCCTAACCACCATAGCAGTTAGTTTCAAGAGGTTAATATGAGCTAACCCAATGTAAACTGGATTCTGATGTTTTGTCCATTGTTCTGATTGGTGTGAGCTAAGAATTTGAGTGAGAAGCTATGCGATCTTTATCGTGCCTTTTTTTCTCTCTTCATTCCTTTGCCTGTCGATGTTGATGTGATGTTTTTCATGCTGTTTGATCTTTTTTCTTATTGTTTTCCCTCAATTTCGATTTTAAAGAGTGGAATACACAATTTATTTGAAACTGTGGAGCTATATAAAAAGTTGAATCCCATACCAAAAGAGTAACAGCAATGCAATATGCTTTTTAGTCTGGTTAAGTTTACTAATACTCCTTGCATCAGTCAAAAAGTAGGAAAGTCATAAAAATCTGGTGGCTTTATGAATAGTGGTTTGAAGTTTTGGGACCAAAAATTTGTGCTAGGCTTGCTGCAGAAGTTGACTTGCAGCTGCAACTTTGATCTGCCATTCTTGAAGGATTTGGATTTAAATTCAGACCTTTGAAAGGCTAGCTGTCTACTACATTGCAGAAGAGAAATTCAGCCCTGAGATTCAAAGTCTGTAGCTCCCAGCCTCATCTGCTGAGGAATTTTGACATGTTCTGGTCTAGTTAATGCATAATTAAGATAATTAAGTTATGATGCGCAATAATTTTTTTGATTATGAGCTGCTGGATGTTGAAGGCAAGTTAATTATTGCATTGTTCGAACCGTCAAAGTCACAACTCACAACTATTGAGTCAAGCATTTGTAACCTAAGCATCCATGGTTCAGTTTTCCAACACTGTAAACACAACCAGGTGCTTGATTGTAAGTGGAAAAATGATGAATTTTTTAAACTAGTCTACCTTCAAAAAGTGCTCAAAATCAGGGTATTTCTAAACGATAGATATAAACATGAGAATTCTTATAATCAACGACGTAAATTATAACTATTTTTCAGTTTGCTTCTGTCGTTTAGATCATATAAGATTTTTTCCTTCTAAAACAAAGATCATATAAGATTTTTTCCTTCTAAAACATATTTGTTGCTGGATTGAATTCTAATATTCCTCTGTCAAGATGAGAAAACTACTCTTCACTTTCTATGAGGAACTTTTCTGGTTCTTCGACAGTACAAAAAATTTAAAAAGGATATATAGTATATATAGAATTCTTAATCAAACCTATGGTATAAAAAATACGTCTCTAACATGGAGTGCAAGAGCGTCTTCTTGACTTCTTCAAACTCCCCAGGGCATTAAAGTAAATTTACACATCAAACTAGTGGGGCTATTTTGCTTCCACCAATGGTTGAGCAACTCACCGTTACAAATTCCGGTGCGCTTAGGTTTGGAACACTCAACCTTGCAACAATTTCAAACTACACATTGATGTTCAGGTCCTACAAGGTAGGGGTGCAAATAAATCGAGTCGAGTCGAGTTTCAACCTAATCAAGTCGAGTTTTAACATAATTTTATAAAACTCGAACTTGAGATCAAGATCGACAAGTTCAGGATGTCAAGATTGAGCTCGAGCTCGAGCTTAAAAAGGTAAAAAATAATTATTTTATTTTTAAAAATAAATAAAATAATAATTTTTATTAACAAATTATAAAATATTAGGGATATATATATAATTTTACTATTAAAATAAAAAAATATATAATCGAGTTCGAACCAGCTTGCGAGGTACTGAGTCTAGTATTTTTGAATTCAAGTTTGAGTTCGAATTGGTCAGCTTAAACTTGATTCGAGCAATTCGCGATCGGTTCACGAGTGGTTCATTTCATTTGCAACCCTACTCCAAAGTGGCAACCGTTTTGGCAAAAATCTAGTGGCAACGCTTTATGTTATCAGTTGAAAAATTTTACTCTAAATGACATAGGAATTTATATGATAGGCACAAAGTAAATGACGGCTCAAATCCTTAATTTTATGGATTGTTATATTTGTATTTATCACTTAAACATATTAGTGATTTTCAGTTGTTTTTGTGAACTCATAGTTATTCTACTTTCATTCCTTATCATCAATGCTCTTTTTATTTTTTGGTCTACTTAGAGAGCCCGTTTAGATTGCAAACTTTTGGAGTTTTTATAGAAAATATATTGCAATAATATGATGTAGGTAAGATAAAAAAGTCCATATCAAGGAAATATTCTACAAATTTGTTCCAAAAAACTACGATTTGATTTTCTTTTCGTTTTAACATTCGTATATGCTTATATTCATCATTCTTGTTTTGTGCGCGCGCGTATGTATATTGGTTCTCTTCTACGTTTTGGCATCAAATCCCGGTAAATATTTTCGACCTCTCTTAAACGTTGTCTTTTCCAATGTTGTTTTTGAAGAAAGTCTTTTCAGTTTGTAAAAATTGGACTCAATATTGTGGAAACATAGGACTCAAAATTGTGAAAGTGGGTACTTTAATTTTTTTTTTGGCTCAAGTTCGATAATGTTATGTAAATTGACTGGAAAATTATTGCAAGCAAATGAGCAATCTGTTGGGTTTATTGGCCAAACCACAAAACCAAACACTTTTAGGTTTAAGTCAAGATTTGACTTAAAAAGAAAAGTGAGCAGCCGCATGTGGGATTCATTTCTTCGGTCCTGGTGTGAGGAAAAAGCTATAGCTGCCATCTTTAGCTAGTTGGGAGAAAAAACGAAGAGAGAGAAAGAGCTAGAGAGAGAAATTTCAAGGTCTTGATTGGAGGGTGATTCGAAACCCAATTGAAACGAAATTTTACCCACGCGATCATCTCGTTAGGTTCTACTCATCTATTGGTTCAGATTTTGGATTTCATCTTCGTTTGGTAACACCTTTCAAAACCTACTTCTTTAACACTTGTAGTTTTTGGGGGTGATTTTATAGCAGATTGACTTGGTTGGTATTGGTGATATTATTGTTATTCGAATATTTTGGGTAAACCTGTGTATTCCCATTATTGTGATAGTGAAGATTTTGACTGGATTAGGTCCCGTGATTTTTTTCAATTTTGGATTTTTCACGTAAAAATCTTGGTGTCTTATACCTTTTATTTTTCTTGCATTTTATTGTCGCTACTGGTATTATTACATGGTGATTTGATTTATTCCTATTTAATTGGTATTTGGGGAAAGAGAAATTTGTCCTGGACAAATTCTGATATTGTGTGCCTGTATCGGTATCTCTTTCCCAACCAGTGGTATCAGAGCAATCAGGTTAGGCTGCTCAGTTGTACTAGTTAAAAATGGATGATTCGGATAGTGGTTGCATGATAAAATTGAATGCTACTAATTTTTCGATTTGAAAGTCTAGAATGGAAGACTACCTGTATTGTAGGGATTTGTTTAAACCTGTTCTAAGGGATAAAGGTAAACCAAGTGATATAGTGATGAAAAATGGGCTGTTATGTACAGGAAACTGTTGATAATATTAGAAAATGAATTGATCAAAATATTTTTCAACATTTTGCTAATGACACCAGAGCTGATGTATTATGGAAAAAACTTGAAAGTATGTATGAACGAAAGATCGGTTTGTACAAGGCTAGTTATCTGAAGCAAATTACTCGAATGAAATATAAAGATGAGAAAGATATGACTGAACACTTGAGTAATTTTCAGGGATTGATAAACCAGACAACTACGTTAAATTTGAATTTGGATGATGAAGTACATGCTTTATTATTATTCAGTTCACTACCGGATAGTTAGAAAATCATGGTGGTCTCGGTCAGTAATTCAGCTCCCAATGGTGTGTTGACCATGGCTATTGCAAAAGAGGCCGTGATGAATGAAGAGTTCAGGAGGAAGGAACAAAAAATTATCTATGAGTCCCAGACCTTGGTGACAGAAAAGAAAGAAAGAAGAGGGAGAAGCAAAAGTAGAGGATCCCATAACCAGAATGACGAATCCAGAGGCAGGCCTAAGTCGCGAAAAAATATTGCATGCTATTATTGTAAAAAGAATGGACATTATATGAAGGAGTGCAGAATTTGAAAACGGGATCAGGCTGACAAAAAGGGTAAGACAAAGGAAAAAGATGATGAGGACACTACAACAGTTGTGACAGCTCATGATGACATGTTTGTGTTTTGTAATGATGGTCAAGTGAATATTATTCATTATGACAGTGATTGGGTAGTTGATTCAAGTACATTCTACCATGTTACTTCTTACAGGTATTTCTTCTCAACCTACGCCGAATGAGATTTTGGATATGTTAGGATGGAAAATGAGATCTCATGCAAAGTTGTTGGCATGGAAGACATATATTTGGACACAGATATCGGGTGCCAGCTGATATTGAGAAATGTTCGACATGTTCCTGATTTCGACTTAACCTTATTTCTACAGGAAAACTTAACAATGAGAGTTACTATAGCTCGCAAGGTAAAGGCAAATGGAAACTCAACAAAGAAAATCTTGTTATTGCCAGAGGAAAGAAGCATGGTACCCTTTACGTGATGCAAACCAAGTTGAGGAAGGGAGAAGTGAATGCAGTTCGTGATTCCTTAATTGACCTTTGGCATAGGCGACTTGGACACATGGGTGAAAAGGAAATTTAGACACTTGTTCGCAAACAGTTCCTACTTGAAGTTAGAGATAATGCACTTAAATCCTGTGTTGACTGCATTTATGGGAAACAACGTAGAGTTGCATTTCAAAATTTTACTCCATCTCGAAAATTGAATTCGTTAGAATTGGTGCACACTGATGTTTGCTATATGAAAGATAAGTCTCTTGGTGGTACTATTTATTTTGTAACTTTTATTAATGATTTTGTTAGAAAGGTTTGGTGTTTTGCTTTGAAATCCAAAGATCAGGTTTTGAATGTGTTTAAAAACTTTCATAGCAAAGTTAAAAGAAAAATTGATAAGCAGTTAAAGTGTGTACGTGCTGATAATAGTGGTGAGTACAGAGGACCATTTGAAATCTATTACAAGCCCCGTGGGATCAGATTGGAGAAGATTGTGTCAAAAACTCCTCAAGAGAATGGAGTAGCAGAGAGGATGAATAGATCCATCACTGAACGGGTCAGATGTATGCTTTCTAATGCTAAATTGCCAAAATTCTTTTGGGGTGAGGCAATGAGGACTGCAGTCGATTTGATTAATCTTTTTTCATCAGTTCCTCTAGATTGTGACATCCCAGAGAGAGTATGGACGGGAAAAGATGTATCTTTTAAGCACTTGAGAGTTCTTGGTTGTCGGACATTTGTTCGTATTCCCAAAGATGAGAGGTTAAAACTTAATGTAAAATCAAAGAAGTTTATTTTCTTGGGTTATGGACATGAAGATTTTGATTATAGGTTGTATGACCCTATTGATAAGAAGGTGATCAGGAGTAGAGATGTTGTCTTCTTTGAAAATCAAACCATTGAAGATATTGATAAAAGTGACAATTCAAAATGTTCAGATGACATTCCTGTTGGTTCAAATTCATATTCAAATCCAGTTTCAATACATGTTGATTTTAATCAAGGGGGAGCTGAGATAGAGAAGAGAGAGGATATTGATGATGGTAATAATTCTACTGCTGATGAACCTGAACATGAGGCGCCACCTACTCCACCACCGTCATCACAAGATGAGTTTAGGAGTTCTACCAGAGAGAGGAGACCTTCTAACAGATATAATTCTCATGAATATGTGTTATTAACAGATGGAGGAGAGTCAGAGTCCTACTATGAGACTCTAGAGCATGAGAATAAAGAAGATTGGTTGCGAGCCATATAAAAGGAGATGGTGTCCCTGCATGAGAATCACACTTATGAGCTAGTGAAACTGTCTAAGGGCAAGAGAGTTCTAAAGAATAAATGGGTCTACAGGTTGAAGACTCAGGAACACAGTTCACAAGCAAAGTACAAGCGAGATTGGTTATGAAGGAATTTAGTCAAAAGAAGGGTATAGATTTTGAAGAAATCTTCTTTCCTGTGGTAAAAGTGTCATCAATTCGAGTTGTTCTTGGTATTGCAACTAATTTGAATTTGGAGATCGAACAACTTGATGTGAAGACAGCCTTCCTGCATGGCGACTTGGAAGAGGAGATCTACATGGAGCAATTGGAGGAGTTCAAAGAAAGTGGTAAGGAAAATCTTGTATGTTGTCTCAAGAAGAATTTTATGGGTTGAAACAAGCACCGAGACAATGGTATAAGAAGTTTGACTTCTTCATAACAGACCATGAGTACTACAGGACTACATCTGATCACTGTGTTTATGTGAAAATTTTTTCAGATAGTGATTTTGTTATTCTCTTACTATATGTTGATGATATGTTGATTGTTGACCTTGATACTATAAAAATTGACAAGTTGAAAAAAGAGTTAAGTAAACTTTTGCAATGAAAGATTTGGGTCCGGTTAGACAGATACTGGAGATGAAAATCGGACAGGCAAAATGGGAAGTTTTGATTGTTTCAAGAAAAATACATTGAAAAAGTACTCAACAGGTTTAACATAAGTAAGGCTAAAGAAGTCTCAACTACACTTGCAGGTCACTTTAAACTGAATATCAAACACTGTTCTACAAGTGAGAAAGATAAAAAAGACATGAACAAGGTTCCTTATGCTTCGACTGTTGGTAGCTTGATATATGCTATGATTTACACCACACCAGATATTGCTCATGCAGTTGGAATAGTCAGTCAGTATCTCTCAAATCCTGGTAAAGAGTATAGAAATGCTGTCAAATGAATTCTCAAGTATCTCAAGGGAACTTCTAGACTGTGTCTATGTTTCGGCAATGGTAAAACTATGCTATATGGGTACACTGATGCAGATATGGCAGGTGATCTTGACAATAGGAAGTCTACATTTGGATATTTGATGATCTTTGCAGGGGGAGCAGTGTCATGACAAAGTAAGTTACAGAAGTGTATCGCCCTTTCTAGTACGGAGGCGGAGTACATCACAATCACTGAAGCATGCAAGGAGACTTTTTGGTTGCAGAAATTCCTTCAGGAGTTGGGCATGAAACAAGAGAAGTATAGTCTTTACCGTGACAGTCAGAGTGCTATTCATTTGTGTAAGAACTCTACATTCTACTCTCGATCCAAACATATTGATGTGAGATATCATTAGATTCGAAAAGTACTGGATTCCAAGTTATTGACACTTGAAAAGGTGCATACAAATGATAATGGTACTGACATGTTTACCAAGGCATTGCCTAAGGAGAAACTCTTATTTTGCAAACAAGAAGTATGATTGGTGGAACCCCCGAAGTGAGTTGGAGGGGGAGATTGTTGGGTTTGTGGGCCAAACCACAAAACCAAACACTTTTAGGTTTAAGTCAGGATTTGACTTAAAAAGAAAAGCGAGCAGCCACATGTGGGATTCATTTCTTTGGTCCTGGTGTGAGGAAAAAGCTATAGCCGTCATCTTTTGCTGGTTGGGAGAAAAACGAAGAGAGAAGAAGAGCTAGAGAGAGAGAAACTTCAAGATCTTGATTAGAGGGTGATTGGAAACTCGATTGAGATGAAATTTTACCCACGCGATCCTCTCGTCAGATTCTACTCATCTACCAGTTCAGATTTTGGATTTCCTCTTCATTTGGTAACACTTTTCAAAATCCACTTTTTTGATAGTTGTAGTTTTTGGGGGTGATTTTATAGGAGATTGGTTTGGTTGATATTGGTGATATTATTGTCATCCGAATATTTTGGGTAGACATGTATATTCCCATTATTGTGATAGTAGAGATTTTGACTGGATTAGATTCCGTGATTTTTCCCAATTTGGATTTTCCGTGTAAAAATCTTGGTGTCTTGTGCCTTTTATTTTTCTTGCATTCTATTATCACTGCTGGTATTATTATTTGGTGATTTGATTTATTCCTATTTAACTGGTACTTGAAAAAAGAGAAATTTGTTCTGGACAAACTCTAATATTGTGTGCCTGTATCGGTACGCCTTTCCCAACACAATCGTTTTAAACCAAATTTTTTTTTTTCCAAATGAAATACATCAGTCTCTTTTTGGTAAACATGGTTTGGTTGAACGTTACATCTATTAACTATTATTTTGTGATCAGTCTGGTAGTATAGGCACACTTTCTTCTTTCCCTCCAATTGTCTTGTGCAAAAATGATAAATGGAAATGTTTCGCTCTAAGCTATGGTCAAACTTCAGATCCCAAGAAACTGGAATTTTGTTTCTGTACTTAGTGATCTCTCTCTCTCTCTCTAAAGTGCACATAATAAGAGGCAGAAATTGCTGAAATTTGTCAAAATGAAAGACTAGAGGCTTCCATGATGCTTTAACATGCCATATTTATCTAACTTATCGCATTGGATTGCCATTTTCTGGAGTTTTTATATAAAAAAAAATACTGTAATAATTTAATATATATGAGATAAAAAAGTATTAAGAAATGTGTTCATGGAAAACGTAAAAATTTTTTTGGAGAGAAATAGCAATATAAACAAGGTTTTTTGGGTGAACATTTTTTTTTTTAATTATCTAGTGAACTTGCCTGATGTCACCTGTCTTAAGCCCAGAATCATAGAAGAGACAATTTTCTGGCAGATTGTGTTGATAATACAAAGTAAACTTGAAGCCTGTTCTTGTTTTTGAGAATGAGGTTTTGGTCAGTGGTCAGCACTTGAACGAGTGAAAGAAGTGGGCAATCAACATTTTAGCCAAGTGAAACAATTGGAAAAAGAAAAACGGTGAACTTTCCTTGAATTTATTTGTATGTCTTTTTCCATGGTCAACCGTGTAACTTTTCCAAGGACAGAAATTAGTGCTTCTATTACAATTTTGATCAAATCACCACTCTATAATAGTAGTTGTTTACATTATTTAATAAAAAAATGTAGCTTACCAAAAAATTTTGAGAGCTGCATAACAAAACATTAGTAAATTGCATATTTAGTAATCAAATTCTTTACTTTTTGATTTTTGTCCATCTTTACTAATAACTTTGTGCAGCTGATTGCTGAAATTTGGACAACACTGTGATTCAATGACCAAATCTTCAATTAAACTTTGTTATATTTGCACATGTGAGGTTTCTATTTGTAGTTTATTGGTAATGGTGGCAATGGGGCGGGCATGTCCCGTTGTCAAATAACTCCCCCTGTCCTTCACCCTATCCCTCGTCCCGTTTCTCTCGTGGTTCCTACGAGGGAAGAAATCAGCTTACCATATTTAACAATATGCTTATTTACAAAACAATTTTATCATTCATTCTATCTCAAAATATTCAATCAATATATGCTCAAGTACTTAACCTTAAACCATTCAACGAGTTGCAAATACTAATAACTAAAGAATATTAACAACCTGTTAATACCATAAAAATGACATTGAAACATCTGACTGAGATGTAATAGGACCAATTAGGATTGTATATTCTATTTCTCTATCACGTTTAGTCTAAATAGATAATACAGTGCTATTAGTTTAGTTACCTTATTAAATAATGATTATTACTTATTGGTCATTAGAAATACATAATTATGTTTTTAATTATATTATTAAATATAAAGAATTGGATTATAACTAAATTATTATGTTGTGTATATAGATATATTATATATACATCTATAAATTTAAATATATATATATAAATTTTTTTGTATGCGAGGAACGGGGTAGGGGATGGGACAGGTGTCTGTTGCCCTTGCCTGATTTTAAGGCGGGGGAAAAAATTTCCCCCGCCGCGCCCCATTTCTATCTCCATGGGCTCGTTGCCACCCTTATTTATTGGCTTGAACTTGGACTAAATTTGCCTTTTTATCCTAATAGACATATTTTGATCCTTGAAAATTTTATCAAATAATCCAATAGATTAATTTTTATACATTAACAGCATATACATTAGCAGGTTTAGATACACGTTATATATGCAAAGTTTAATATTTATAGCAGGTTTAGATACAGGCTATATATGCAAAGTTTAATAGTGAAATTTAAATTTAAATAATGTTTTATATATTGTGTGTAGACTGACATCTAGGAAAGTTTAATTAGTTTCTAAAGGACGGGTTCTTTTGTGGGACATTTAGGGGTATAAAAGTAAATTGACAACAACATCCAGCATCTACACATGTTCCTTCGTTGGTGACCCTTTGGTTATAACACCCTCGTAACTAAACAAATCGACAACGTTTAAGAATTCTATCAGTCCTTCGTTCTCTTCAGTTCATCTTCTTGATTAGTCTCCCTTGATCTTCTCTCGACTTTTGTATCTTTTCTTTTTTCCCTTCTACTTTGAGGTCTGGTTAAATCCATCGCCCAGAAATGTTCTTTTAAGTTATGGTAGTATACATTATCACGCCAATCCAGAGCAGTTAAAATGGTCTTCATTGAAGTTGCCTTCTGAAACTTCATGATGAAGAACTGTTTGATGATGCTGCTTAGACAAAATTTATGTCAGTTGCATGTGTAAGTTTCTGTTTGTGCTTTATTGATGACCATCATCTGTTCTGTTTGTGATAGTGTAGTACAAAAGGTTTACATCATTTTAGTTGTTTAGAATGAATGATCAATGAATTAATCAGATTCATGTTGATAGAAACCAGCCAATAGCGATCATGATTTGAAAAGTGTCAAACTTGCCGATGGCGAAAGGCTTTCTTCGGGCAAAGTTGCGGGTTAATTAGGACTAAACTTTAGGAATAGTACATTTTCTCAATCAAAAGCTGTCGCAGTGGTTAGTAGTCATTGACTAATGTTCTACGGTAGAATGACAAAACTTGTCATGAGATGTGCAATTAAAACTTTTCATTACATATGCACGAAAAATACTCCAAAATTTGAATCAAAGCTTGAACTTAAATTTTCTGAAGAAATTTAAGGTTTTTTATTTTTTCTGACTCTTTCAGGGGCATTAAGTAAATTGCAACCTCGAGTCATCTATTCCGGTGGACCAAGTTTTATCGTTACCCCATTCAGACTTTAATCTTTGTCATTTTTCCTTCTCTAGTGACCCTTGGAGCTGGTGTACGACACTTGCTGGTGATGGTGGTTCAACGATTCTATTGGTCCTGTGTTTTCTTCACATCTTCTTCTTCCTGGTTGGTCTCTATCACTGTTCACTCCACTTTTGCATATTCTTGTTTTTCTTTTCTTTTTTTTTTTTTTTTGGGTATGGTTAGCTTTAATGTATTTTTAGTCTCCCAATCCATCACTCTAACAAATGGTTTAAGTTATAGCAGTAGATTTTAACATGAAACTCCAAAGTTGTTGAATAGTTCTTTTAGAAATCCGCTCCTGAAACTCATTAATGAGCAACAAGTATTTGATGATACTTCTCATAAATATATTTTGTCGCATTATCAAAACGCAGGCTTTGTTTAAGACTTCAAATGCTAGCCAACTTTAGCCCTTGGGTTGAATTTGTTCTTAACTATGCTTTACTTGGACCAAATATAAGTATGTTTATTCCTGGTTTTTAAAGTGCAAAAGTATGCAAACTTGTATTACTGGTGATTAGGGGGGGGCAAGTATCATTTTCTTAAGCGAAACAAAAAACAGGAAAAAGTATATGGAAAAAGTAAAAAATATCTTGAGGTTTGAAAGCAGCTTTATAGTTGAAGCTATGAACAAATCTGGAGGAATGACCATTTTGTGGAATAATGAGGTCAAGATTTCTGAGGTACAAGCTTCGGCCTTTACTATAGAGGCAAAAGTGGAAGATGAGGAGAAAAGGGAAAGCTGGTGGTTTGTAGGTGTTTATGCCAGTTGTGACAGTCAAGTAAGGAAGGGACAGTGGGAGGTGATTAATAGAAGGAAGTCAGGTTGGGGGTATTTGATAAGAGTTTATTTTACGTATTTTTAGTGTGTTTTATTAGTTAATTTTGGTTTGATTATTTAGTTTTATAATTAAAATAACTAAGGTTTTGGTAAAAATCTACATTTTATGTTAAAGTGGCTAAATATTGCATTTTATGGATTTTTATGGGAAAAACTTCATATTTTGTAGGTTTAATGATTCAATCATCAAATGAAGTGCATTGAGAAGATATTTGGATGATTGAAGATGGATTAAAGTGGGGAAAATAAAATATGAAGTGTAAAAGGAAGAAATGCAATTTGAGGACAAAAATCAAGAAAAGTCAGCTTTGACAACTCAGACATATTTTCGTATTTTGACTATATCAGGAGCTACAATGATCGGATCAAGGTGATCTTGGTACCATTTTGAAGCTAAGAGATATATCTACATTTGGTATGAAGACATCAAAGTCCAATTCAGCCGTTTTCTTGGTCAAAAGGTCGAAACTCAGAAACTTATCTGGATGGTCGAAAGCTGAAGCCCAGAATTGACCAGTCTATGGTATTTTGACCATATCTCCGTCCACCGATCTCCAAATTAGATGCTTCTTGAAGCATTGGAACTCTAATTCAAAGGGCTGCAACTTTTGTGTTTTGCACAAAAGCCAGTTCGGCCTTCATCATGGAGAAAAATGCAGTTGAAGTGAGGTCAAAAGTAAAAACGTGTCTGGCAGCCGAATTTCTGTAATTTGCTCAGCCATTTTTCTCATCTTCACACTACTTTCCAGCTAGAGTTGGAGAGAAAACGTAGGCTGCACATGCTTCAGAAGACATAAGGAAGAGATATAGCCAAGGTTCCAAGTCAAAAGCCATTATTTTTGACTCCCTTAACAAATTCAGATTTGGAGAATCATAGCAGAAATTTTTGACTGGTAAGGGAAGGACTTTTCATCAGCTTATATGCAGAGACATTTGAGGTCTAAAATTATACGGGAGAAGCTTGAAGAGTGCAGAAATGTAGTTCTTCCATTTCCTTAGTGTAGGATAGTGTAGTAAGTGTAGTTCATTCATTCTTGTATAATGGCTAGATTAGGATGAAAATGGAGATGAAGAAAGAGAAGTTGAAGCTCAAGTGACATGGGTTATCTCTTCTCCAACTCTTTATCTTTTGTATTGGATTCTTAAATATAGTTAATATGCAAGTTCTGGAATTTATGTCTATTATGTGTTTCTAAAGTTTATGCCTTGGGTTTGGTTGAACTTTCTATAATTGTTAGTGTTTATTATTTGGTTATTTGATTGCTATGATTTGAGCAAGTTATTTAGCACTTTAGCTCTTGAAATCATGATTAATCTGGTACCATTAATTCTGATTATCTAAGGTGTTATTTCTGCAATGAAAATTGAGATTTAACATTAGTTCAAGAAGTGCTAAACATAGGGAGTACACTCACGAAAGTAGAGGTGCACCTATGTGATTTTTAGTGATTCATTTCATGTAATTTCACCGAAGAAATGAACTTGTAGCTAATTTCATAACCATGAGAATAGGTATGGATTAGTTATAAGTATAATTGATTCACTACGAAAGTAGGATTCAAATGCATAAGGAAATTACACCATAATTAGCCTAGATGTAGTACTCAATGATCCAAATATAGCACTTGCATGAGTAGTTAGGGATACCACAACCTAAGGAGCTTTTATTTGTTATTTTATATAATTTCAATAGGTTAAATTTGTTATAATTCATTGATAGTCTAAATAATAGAGAAGCTTTAGTAATACCGATAATTGTTCACTCTTCCCTGTGGGATCGACCCGATATATACCCTAAACTACTAGTTGACCTGTATACTTGCAGTGAACGGGTGTAATTCGGTTTTTTAACTTGTACGTATGTAAAATACCCGTCAAGTTTTTGGCGCCGTTGCCGGGGAAGATTTGGCAATATCGGTGTGAAGAGCAACTTTATTAGTTTAGACATAATATTAGTTATATTGTGAATGTTATTTTCTGTTATTTTAGTATTTTATATGTGTATGTGTTTTATCACCTAGTCTTCTTACTAATTTTGCTCTTAAGTTGTTTAAAAGCAATTTTAGGTAATGAGGAGGGTAGGTCAATTTGGAGGACAAAGCTTGAGAAATGAAAGATTGGCAATGGATGGTTGCCTAGTGCAAAGCTCCTTCAACAGAGGTAACCAAGAAATTACTGAAGGTATGTCTTTTGAAGATGGTATAAGGTGCTTAAAGGCTAAATTTGATGTTATGATGCTACAAGTTCAAATGGACACAATTATGCATGAAATTGAGCAAGGGAGGAATTTTAATGCTTTTAATTCTTATCATGTGATTTGTGACTTGTGTGGAGGTTATCATGCAACTAATACATGTATGCAAGCACAAAATGTGGATTGCTATGATGAATTAGAGCATTACAATCCTTATTTTGATCAATACAGTGCTAATTGGAGCAATTCTCTTTCTTATGGTTGGGAAAATCAATGTGCATATAGTGATTATCCATATTTTTATGATTATCAATCTGAAAATGTCCAATATAAAGCAAAACCATCTTGGGAGTTAGCTATAGAAAAATTAGCTAATGTGACTTCCGACCGTTTTGATAGGATTGAGAAAAGAATAGATGAATTAACTTCTCACTTTGGCAGAATAAATGAGCAATTGAATGCATTGTGTGAGGTTATTTCTTCTAATAAATTGCAAAATGATCCTAGCATGAATGGTAGGAATGTTGTATGTGAAAATGGATTGCATGTTGATGAAAATGATGAATCTCAATTGTGTTTCAATGAGCAAATGTCCATTTCACAAGATAATATCTTTGGAACTAACTTTGAGTCTCAAGAGGTGAGTTTTAATGACTCATTTTTCACCCCTCTTGAGGAGTGCATTGAAAGTATAGGTTCTAAGGGTATTGCTGCCCAAGATACTCTCATGGCATTCCCGTTGGTAAGTTCTCAAGTGGTGTATTTTCAAGGTAATATTTATGAAACACTTGAAATAGGTAAGTCACTTCCATTTCTCACATCATTAGATCATGTGACTTTTGCTATAAAGTCACCATTTAATGATCCACCACGACCAAAAATGGTGGATTATTCGCTAACAAAGCCTCCTTGAAAAAATGAGATGAAATAGTCAAGCTATTGACTTTAAAGAAGCGCTTATTGGGAGGCAACCCAATGTTTGTTTAAGTTTATGTTATTTTGGGGTGATTTTATGTTTACAGTATGTGTTTCAGTTATTTTGTTATTTTTCATTTGTAGGTATTGGAAATGGAAGCAAAAGTGACCAAATGAGGTGAAAAAGGCGAAATTTGATCAAGGAACTCAACCCCTCAATTTGAGTAATTGTTGTTTTTGATTTGTTAGAAGGGGTTAAAATGCATATTTTGATCATTTTACATGTGCATGTATTGAGTATTTTAACAAACAAATGATCTATGATGCATTTTGAGTGTTGGGATACCAATGGTAATTTTTCAAAGTTGGCTTTCTGCAAAAATTTCGCAGAAGAAAACGCATTTGGGCTGAAAACGCGCCTTAGAATCGCGTTTTCCATAATCGCGTTTTCAATTCTGCACCTATACTGAAGAAAACGCGCCTCAAAACGCGACAGGAAGTCGCGTTTTCTACCAAGTCGCGTTTTCCAGCCTGATCAAAAATTGAAAACGCGCCTTTAGAAACGCGACATGAAGTCGCGTTTTTAAGCATAGCCGCGTTTTCGATCCTGCAAGATATGTGAATAAACGCGACTTCACAAAACGCGGCTTGGTGGCGCGTTTTGATGAGTCACGTTTTTGAGCACTTTTTTTTTTTTTGAAAAAAAAAAAAAAATGCAAGTTCCTTGATTCTCTTTTTCTTCTTTTCCTCATATATTTTCTTGTACCTTGAGTTGCTTATTGTATATTTTATATAGGTACATCACCAAAACAAAGGTTTGAAATTACGGATCGCCGTTTTGTTTTATTAAGCCTTTGTTATCACTTTTGTTTCTTATTTTCTATGTTTCGATTATTCTTACTAATGGTTATTCAATGGAACTTATGAAGCGTTGGAGTTACACGGACACTGGATTTTGAAGCTTCATATTCAATCACTACATAGGGGAGTTTTACTTTCTTTCTCTTGATTTTCCTTTTTACACATTGAGCACAATGTGTATGTTAAGTGTGGGGGAAGAATTGAGATTATATATATTGTATGTGATTGACTTATTAGTTGCAAATATTGGACTTGTGTTAAAATTCAAAATTTTTCCAAAATCTTGTCCAAAATTGCAAACTTGCCTCAACAATTTTTAAATTTTTTTTTATTTTATCCAAGAGGTAACAAGTTTCATACCATTAGTAGTTCAAATTTCTTCTACATTTGAGATAAATATATGTGATTTGGAAACTTCTTTTCTCATTTAACTTGGAAATGACTATTATGTGATTATAATTTTTGCATTTGTAGGAAAGTATATCTTTTAAAGTGGAGAAAATTATGCCTATATTTTCTTTTGCATATTTGATGAAATTTCTTCGCTTTATTTGATTTTATAAGTTAAGTGATAAATATGGTCAATAAGTGCAATACTCTTCTCATGATTATTCTTTTGAGGAATTTATTATTATTTTTGCTGTAAAAAACAAAAAAAAAGGAAAAAAAAGTGGAAAGAAAAAAAAAGAGAAAAAAAGATTTATTCTACTCCAATAATTCTCGTACTTAGTAACCGGGAGCCTTCATCTACAAATGTCGACTTTCGCGTAAAACGGTACTTGAATTAAGAGTATGCAAAGCAACTTGAGTATGTGAAGTGTTGAGTAACCGGTGATTTTCATCTAAAAATGTCGATTCTCGCGTCAAAAGACACTTTCACAACTTAAGTAATATTTAGCTACGTTATATGAATAAATATCTGTTTAAGTAGAATAAAAAGATGATCATGAGTTTAGAAAGCATTTTATTGACCATATGAGTTACTTACTTGTAAGATTGGGTAAGAATGAAAAAATTGATTTGAATTTGTTATAATGACGGTATAACTGGCTCTCCTTTACTTGATATTATGAGTACTTGAACTTAATTGAATAATTACATAATGGTTATTTACTTTGTTTTGAGAAAATGAAGTTGAAATGCTACATATGTTTATTTTCAAATTTTGATCATTGTTGGTTTGTATTTTTTATTGCTTGAGGACAAGCAATGGTTCAAGTGTGGGGGTATTTGATAAGAGTTTATTTTACGTATTTTTAGTGTGTTTTATTAGTTAATTTTGGTTTGATTATTTAGTTTTATAATTAAAATAACTAAGGTTTTGGTAAAAATCTACATTTTATGTTAAAGTGGCTAAATATTGCATTTTATGGATTTTTATGGGAAAAACTTCATATTTTGTAGGTTTAATGATTCAATCATCAAATGAAGTGCATTGAGAAGATATTTGGATGATTGAAGATGGATTAAAGTGGGGAAAATAAAATATGAAGTGTAAAAGGAAGAAATGCAATTTGAGGACAAAAATCAAGAAAAGTCAGCTTTGACAACTCAAACATATTTTCGTATTTTGACTATATCAGGAGCTACAATGATCGGATCAAGGTGATCTTGGTACCATTTTGAAGCTAAGAGATATATCTACATTTGGTATGAAGACATCAAAGTCCAATTCAGCCGTTTTCTTGGTCAAAAGGTCGAAACTCAGAAACTTATCTGGATGGTCGAAAGCTGAAGCCCAGAATTGACCAGTCTATGGTATTTTGACCATATCTCCGTCCACCGATCTCCAAATTAGATGATTCTTGAAGCATTGGAACTCTAATTCAAAGGGCTGCAACTTTTGTGTTTTGCACAAAAGCCAGTTCGGCCTTCATCATGGAGAAAAATGCAGTTGAAGTGAGGTCAAAAGTAAAAACGTGTCTGGCAGCCGAATTTCTGTAATTTGCTCAGCCATTTTTCTCATCTTCACACTACTTTCCAGCTAGAGTTGGAGAGAAAACGTAGGCTGCACATGCTTCAGAAGACATAAGGAAGAGATATAGCCAAGGTTCCAAGTCAAAAGCCATTATTTTTGACTCCCTTAACAAATTCAGATTTGGAGAATCATAGCAGAAATTTTTGACTGGTAAGGGAAGGACTTTTCATCAGCTTATATGCAGAGACATTTGAGGTCTAAAATTATACGGGAGAAGCTTGAAGAGTGCAGAAATGTAGTTCTTCCATTTCCTTAGTGTAGGATAGTGTAGTAAGTGTAGTTCATTCATTCTTGTATAATGGCTAGATTAGGATGAAAATGGAGATGAAGAAAGAGAAGTTGAAGCTCAAGTGACATGGGTTATCTCTTCTCCAACTCTTTATCTTTTGTATTGGATTCTTAAATATAGTTAATATGCAAGTTCTGGAATTTATGTCTATTATGTGTTTCTAAAGTTTATGCCTTGGGTTTGGTTGAACTTTCTATAATTGTTAGTGTTTATTATTTGGTTATTTGATTGCTATGATTTGAGCAAGTTATTTAGCACTTTAGCTCTTGAAATCATGATTAATCTGGTACCATTAATTCTGATTATCTAAGGTGTTATTTCTGCAATGAAAATTGAGATTTAACATTAGTTCAAGAAGTGCTAAACATAGGGAGTACACTCACGAAAGTAGAGGTGCACCTATGTGATTTTTAGTGATTCATTTCATGTAATTTCACCGAAGAAATGAACTTGTAGCTAATTTCATAACCATGAGAATAGGTATGGATTAGTTATAAGTATAATTGATTCACTACGAAAGTAGGATTCAAATGCATAAGGAAATTACACCATAATTAGCCTAGATGTAGTACTCAATGATCCAAATATAGCACTTGCATGAGTAGTTAGGGATACCACAACCTAAGGAGCTTTTATTTGTTATTTTATATAATTTCAATAGGTTAAATTTGTTATAATTCATTGATAGTCTAAATAATAGAGAAGCTTTAGTAATACCGATAATTGTTCACTCTTCCCTGTGGGATCGACCCGATATATACCCTAAACTACTAGTTGACCTGTATACTTGCAGTGAACGGGTGTAATTCGGTTTTTTAACTTGTACGTATGTAAAATACCCGTCAAGTTTTTGGCGCCGTTGCCGGGGAAGATTTGGCAATATCGGTGTGAAGAGCAACTTTATTAGTTTAGACATAATATTAGTTATATTGTGAATGTTATTTTCTGTTATTTTAGTATTTTATATGTGTATGTGTTTTATCACCTAGTCTTCTTACTAATTTTGCTCTTAAGTTGTTTAAAAGCAATTTTAGGTAATGAGGAGGGTAGGTCAATTTGGAGGACAAAGCTTGAGAAATGAAAGATTGGCAATGGATGGTTGCCTAGTGCAAAGCTCCTTCAACAGAGGTAACCAAGAAATTACTGAAGGTATGTCTTTTGAAGATGGTATAAGGTGCTTAAAGGCTAAATTTGATGTTATGATGCTACAAGTTCAAATGGACACAATTATGCATGAAATTGAGCAAGGGAGGAATTTTAATGCTTTTAATTCTTATCATGTGATTTGTGACTTGTGTGGAGGTTATCATGCAACTAATACATGTATGCAAGCACAAAATGTGGATTGCTATGATGAATTAGAGCATTACAATCCTTATTTTGATCAATACAGTGCTAATTGGAGCAATTCTCTTTCTTATGGTTGGGAAAATCAATGTGCATATAGTGATTATCCATATTTTTATGATTATCAATCTGAAAATGTCCAATATAAAGCAAAACCATCTTGGGAGTTAGCTATAGAAAAATTAGCTAATGTGACTTCCGACCGTTTTGATAGGATTGAGAAAAGAATAGATGAATTAACTTCTCACTTTGGCAGAATAAATGAGCAATTGAATGCATTGTGTGAGGTTATTTCTTCTAATAAATTGCAAAATGATCCTAGCATGAATGGTAGGAATGTTGTATGTGAAAATGGATTGCATGTTGATGAAAATGATGAATCTCAATTGTGTTTCAATGAGCAAATGTCCATTTCACAAGATAATATCTTTGGAACTAACTTTGAGTCTCAAGAGGTGAGTTTTAATGACTCATTTTTCACTCCTCTTGAGGAGTGCATTGAAAGTATAGGTTCTAAGGGTATTGCTGCCCAAGATACTCTCATGGCATTCCCGTTGGTAAGTTCTCAAGTGGTGTATTTTCAAGGTAATATTTATGAAACACTTGAAATAGGTAAGTCACTTCCATTTCTCACATCATTAGATCATGTGACTTTTGCTATAAAGTCACCATTTAATGATCCACCACGACCAAAAATGGTGGATTATTCGCTAACAAAGCCTCCTTGAAAAAATGAGATGAAATAGTCAAGCTATTGACTTTAAAGAAGCGCTTATTGGGAGGCAACCCAATGTTTGTTTAAGTTTATGTTATTTTGGGGTGATTTTATGTTTACAGTATGTGTTTCAGTTATTTTGTTATTTTTCATTTGTAGGTATTGGAAATGGAAGCAAAAGTGACCAAATGAGGTGAAAAAGGCGAAATTTGATCAAGGAACTCAACCCCTCAATTTGAGTAATTGTTGTTTTTGATTTGTTAGAAGGGGTTAAAATGCATATTTTGATCATTTTACATGTGCATGTATTGAGTATTTTAACAAACAAATGATCTATGATGCATTTTGAGTGTTGGGATACCAATGGTAATTTTTCAAAGTTGGCTTTCTGCAAAAATTTCGCAGAAGAAAACGCATTTGGGCTGAAAACGCGCCTTAGAATCGCGTTTTCCATAATCGCGTTTTCAATTCTGCACCTATACTGAAGAAAACGCGCCTCAAAACGCGACAGGAAGTCGCGTTTTCTACCAAGTCGCGTTTTCCAGCCTGATCAAAAATTGAAAACGCGCCTTTAGAAACGCGACATGAAGTCGCGTTTTTAAGCATAGCCGCGTTTTCGATCCTGCAAGATATGTGAATAAACGCGACTTCACAAAACGCGGCTTGGTGGCGCGTTTTGATGAGTCACGTTTTTGAGCACTTTTTTTTTTTTTGAAAAAAAAAAAAAAATGCAAGTTCCTTGATTCTCTTTTTCTTCTTTTCCTCATATATTTTCTTGTACCTTGAGTTGCTTATTGTATATTTTATATAGGTACATCACCAAAACAAAGGTTTGAAATTACGGATCGCCGTTTTGTTTTATTAAGCCTTTGTTATCACTTTTGTTTCTTATTTTCTATGTTTCGATTATTCTTACTAATGGTTATTCAATGGAACTTATGAAGCGTTGGAGTTACACGGACACTGGATTTTGAAGCTTCATATTCAATCACTACATAGGGGAGTTTTACTTTCTTTCTCTTGATTTTCCTTTTTACACATTGAGCACAATGTGTATGTTAAGTGTGGGGGAAGAATTGAGATTATATATATTGTATGTGATTGACTTATTAGTTGCAAATATTGGACTTGTGTTAAAATTCAAAATTTTTCCAAAATCTTGTCCAAAATTGCAAACTTGCCTCAACAATTTTTAAATTTTTTTTTATTTTATCCAAGAGGTAACAAGTTTCATACCATTAGTAGTTCAAATTTCTTCTACATTTGAGATAAATATATGTGATTTGGAAACTTCTTTTCTCATTTAACTTGGAAATGACTATTATGTGATTATAATTTTTGCATTTGTAGGAAAGTATATCTTTTAAAGTGGAGAAAATTATGCCTATATTTTCTTTTGCATATTTGATGAAATTTCTTCGCTTTATTTGATTTTATAAGTTAAGTGATAAATATGGTCAATAAGTGCAATACTCTTCTCATGATTATTCTTTTGAGGAATTTATTATTATTTTTGCTGTAAAAAACAAAAAAAAAGGAAAAAAAAGTGGAAAGAAAAAAAAAGAGAAAAAAAGATTTATTCTACTCCAATAATTCTCGTACTTAGTAACCGGGAGCCTTCATCTACAAATGTCGACTTTCGCGTAAAACGGTACTTGAATTAAGAGTATGCAAAGCAACTTGAGTATGTGAAGTGTTGAGTAACCGGTGATCTTCATCTAAAAATGTCGATTCTCGCGTCAAAAGACACTTTCACAACTTAAGTAATATTTAGCTACGTTATATGAATAAATATCTGTTTAAGTAGAATAAAAAGATGATCATGAGTTTAGAAAGCATTTTATTGACCATATGAGTTACTTACTTGTAAGATTGGGTAAGAATGAAAAAATTGATTTGAATTTGTTATAATGACGGTATAACTGGCTCTCCTTTACTTGATATTATGAGTACTTGAACTTAATTGAATAATTACATAATGGTTATTTACTTTGTTTTGAGAAAATGAAGTTGAAATGCTACATATGTTTATTTTCAAATTTTGATCATTGTTGGTTTGTATTTTTTATTGCTTGAGGACAAGCAATGGTTCAAGTGTGGGGGTATTTGATAAGAGTTTATTTTACGTATTTTTAGTGTGTTTTATTAGTTAATTTTGGTTTGATTATTTAGTTTTATAATTAAAATAACTAAGGTTTTGGTAAAAATCTACATTTTATGTTAAAGTGGCTAAATATTGCATTTTATGGATTTTTATGGGAAAAACTTCATATTTTGTAGGTTTAATGATTCAATCATCAAATGAAGTGCATTGAGAAGATATTTGGATGATTGAAGATGGATTAAAGTGGGGAAAATAAAATATGAAGTGTAAAAGGAAGAAATGCAATTTGAGGACAAAAATCAAGAAAAGTCAGCTTTGACAACTCAGACATATTTTCGTATTTTGACTATATCAGGAGCTACAATGATCGGATCAAGGTGATCTTGGTACCATTTTGAAGCTAAGAGATATATCTACATTTGGTATGAAGACATCAAAGTCCAATTCAGCCGTTTTCTTGGTCAAAAGGTCGAAACTCAGAAACTTATCTGGATGGTCGAAAGCTGAAGCCCAGAATTGACCAGTCTATGGTATTTTGACCATATCTCCGTCCACCGATCTCCAAATTAGATGATTCTTGAAGCATTGGAACTCTAATTCAAAGGGCTGCAACTTTTGTGTTTTGCACAAAAGCCAGTTCGGCCTTCATCATGGAGAAAAATGCAGTTGAAGTGAGGTCAAAAGTAAAAACGTGTCTGGCAGCCGAATTTCTGTAATTTGCTCAGCCATTTTTCTCATCTTCACACTACTTTCCAGCTAGAGTTGGAGAGAAAACGTAGGCTGCACATGATTCAGAAGACATAAGGAAGAGATATAGCCAAGGTTCCAAGTCAAAAGCCATTATTTTTGACTCCCTTAACAAATTCAGATTTGGAGAATCATAGCAGAAATTTTTGACTGGTAAGGGAAGGACTTTTCATCAGCTTATATGCAGAGACATTTGAGGTCTAAAATTATACGGGAGAAGCTTGAAGAGTGCAGAAATGTAGTTCTTCCATTTCCTTAGTGTAGGATAGTGTAGTAAGTGTAGTTCATTCATTCTTGTATAATGGCTAGATTTGGATGAAAATGGAGATGAAGAAAGAGAAGTTGAAGCTCAAGTGACATGGGTTATCTCTTCTCCAACTCTTTATCTTTTGTATTGGATTCTTAAATATAGTTAATATGCAAGTTCTGGAATTTATGTCTATTATGTGTTTCTAAAGTTTATGCCTTGGGTTTGGTTGAACTTTCTATAATTGTTAGTGTTTATTATTTGGTTATTTGATTGCTATGATTTGAGCAAGTTATTTAGCACTTTAGCTCTTGAAATCATGATTAATCTGGTACCATTAATTCTGATTATCTAAGGTGTTATTTCTGCAATGAAAATTGAGATTTAACATTAGTTCAAGAAGTGCTAAACATAGGGAGTACACTCACGAAAGTAGAGGTGCACCTATGTGATTTTTAGTGATTCATTTCATGTAATTTCACCGAAGAAATGAACTTGTAGCTAATTTCATAACCATGAGAATAGGTATGGATTAGTTATAAGTATAATTGATTCACTACGAAAGTAGGATTCAAATGCATAAGGAAATTACACCATAATTAGCCTAGATGTAGTACTCAATGATCCAAATATAGCACTTGCATGAGTAGTTAGGGATACCACAACCTAAGGAGCTTTTATTTGTTATTTTATATAATTTCAATAGGTTAAATTTGTTATAATTCATTGATAGTCTAAATAATAGAGAAGCTTTAGTAATACCGATAATTGTTCACTCTTCCCTGTGGGATCGACCCGATATATACCCTAAACTACTAGTTGACCTGTATACTTGCAGTGAACGGGTGTAATTCGGTTTTTTAACTTGTACGTATGTAAAATACCCGTCAGGGATAAATGGATTATCATGGGGGATTTTAATGATATAATCTCAAATGAGGAAAAATGGGGGGGAAGGATTAGAGATGCTAAAAGCTTCCAAGACTTTAGGGAATTCATTAATGACAATAGTTAATAGATATTGGCTATGAAGGGAAGCCATGGACGTGGTGCAACAATTGGTATGGGACTGGAGAAGTGAAAGAAAGACTTGACAGGGGGTTGTGTACGGTGGACTGGTCTCAATGTTATGTTGATGCAAACTGTACACATATTGAATCCCATGCTTCAGACCATAGTATGTTAGTGCTTGATACTCAGAAAGACAAGAAGTATAGGAAAAAAAGATTTCAGTTTGATAAAAGATGGATCCAACAAGAGGATGTTGAGGGAGTGGTTAAAAAGGCTTGGAGCATCCATTGTGAGGGAACAAGATGGTTCAAGGTTAAACAGAAGATTAGGAACTGTAGAGTGGAACTATTAAAGTGGAGCAGCAGCAAGAAAGGGAACTCACTTGAAAAAATCAAATGGTGCAAAAAGCAAATTGATGACATCAAGATCTCAACAACTGAAAACAAAAAGCAACAAGTGCAGGAAATGAAATGGCAGTTGAAAAAGGCATATGAGGATGAAGAAGCATACTGGAATCAGAAATCTAGACTAACATGGTTGAAGGAGAGCGATAAGAACACTCAATTCTTTCATGCTACTGTTAAAGGAAGGAGGAAAAGAAACAAAATTCAGAATATGAGAATGGCTAATGGAGAATGGACTGCAAATGCAGATGAACTGGGGAAAGAAGTAGCAAATTACTATAAGGATCTGTTTAAGAGTTCAGCAACTGGGGAACTAGAAGAGATATTAGATGGGATTCCAGTGACTATAACTGAACAAATGAATAAGGAGCTAACTAAAAAAGTGGATGAAAATGAAATCAAGTCTGCTTTCTTCTCTATGGATCCTAATAAGGCTCCTGGAAGTGATGGCATGTCCCCTCTATTCTTTCAAAAATTCTGGAGTATTATTAAAAAGGATTTGGTAAATGCAATCCAAGGTTTCTTCCATCATGGTGTTATCTTAAAAGCCATAAATCATACGATTATATCTCTGATCCCAAAAATTGATTGTCCCATAGAGATTAACCAGTATAGACCTATAAGTCTTTGTCAAGTAGTCTACAAAGCTCTAGCTAAAATTCTTGCCAACAGACTGAAACCTTTTCTCAGTAGGTGCATTAGCAAATCTCAATCTGCATTCGTACCAGGTAGGCAAATTTTAGATAATATCATTCTTTCCCATGAGTTAATGCATTATCTAAAAAACAAAAGGAAAGGTGGAGTAGGTTCTATGGCTGTGAAACTGGATATGTCGAAAGCCTATGACAGGGTGGAATGGAGATTCCTAAAGGCAATAATGGAGAAAATGGGATTTTGCTCTACTTGGGTAGGATGGATCACAGCATGCATCAGCTCAGTAACTTATTCATTTAACATCAATGGTGAGCAGAAGGAGTTTGTTACCCCCACTAGAGGCATAAGGCAAGGCGATCCACTCTCTCCCTACTTGTTTTTACTATGCTCAGAAGGACTATCAAATCTACTGCAGAAAGCTAAGGTGGAGAAGGAGCTGACTGGAGTAAAAATTAGTAGAGGGGCGCCTGCAATCACCCACCTATTCTTTGCTGATGACTCCCTTGTCTTCTGTAAAGCTAACAAACAGGAAGCTATAAAACTGATGATGATTCTTAAGCAGTATGAAGAGGCTACGGGGCAGCTCATTAATAAGGAAAAGTCATCAGTATACTTTAGCAAAAATACAATGCAGTCTGTGAGAAGTGAGGTCTGTCAAGCCATGGGATCAATTAAACAGGTAGGACAAGGTAAATATCTTGGACTACCTATGATAATCACAAGATCCAAGGAGCAGGTGTTTGGATTCATAAGGAACTCTGTTGACAAGAAATTGCAGGGATGGAAAAACAAGCTGCTAAGTCAGGGAGGGAAGGAGATAATGCTTAAAGCTGTAGCAATGGCCATGCCTACCTACACTATGTCTTGCTTCAAACTACATACGAAGCTATGCAGGGCGTTGAGTTCTAAAATGGCAGATTACTGGTGGGGTGACAATGATGGGAATAAAAAAATACACTGGATAGGATGGAAGAAAATGGCAGCGAAAAGAAGCAAGGGGGGATTAGGATTTAAGGATCTGCAACTGTTTAACAAAGCTCTGCTGGCTAAACAAGTTTGGAAGTTAATTACACAACCAAACTTGCTAGTCAGTAAAGTGTTAAAGGAGAAGTACTATCCTAAGCTATTAGTGTTCAATAGCAAGGTGCCTCAGAACGCATCGTGGATCTGGAGGAGCCTATCTGGGGTCAGAAATGAATTGCAGGAAGGAATCAGGAGGAGAATAGGTAACGGGAAGGGGACAAGAATTTGGGAAGACAATTGGATCCCAGAGACACCAGGAGGGAAACCAACATCTGTTAAGCCCCAGGGGTGCCAACTAAAACTGGTGTCTGAACTGATTAGGAACAATAGATGGAATAGAGTCCTTATCTTCAAAACTTTCAATCATCAAGATGCTGTAAGAATCCTGACTATACCAATAAGTGTGACAGGAATAGAAGACAGCTACTACTGGGCGCATAATCAAAATGGACAATATACAGTTCAGTCTGGATACAAGGCTTGGGTGAAGAAAAAGGAAATGGAGAGCTCTGGAAGGAGGGACGAAGCTGGAACTAGCCTGGATAGAACCATCTCTCAAATATGGAGTTCACTGTGGAAGCAGAACGTAAGTCAAAAGATGAAAATTTTCATATGGAAGTGCTTGCATGGGGGGCTACCAGTTAGAGAAGTCATCTACTCAAGGACTAGGCAAGGAACCCCGATATGTGCTGGATGTGGGGCAAATGAAGAAACAATTGAACATATGCTACTCCAATGCCATAATGTTAAGGAAATCTGAAAAATGGCGCCAGTGAAGTGTGATGGAATAGAACACCTGGCAAATTGCTTCACCAAATGGTGGTCTGCAATACATGAAGCTCAAGTGAGCAGAGGAGGGCAGGATCAAGTCAACCTCACCATCAATATACTCTGGCAGATCTGGAAGGCAAGGAACAATAGAGAGTTTAACCATAAGGAGAAGGAGCCTTTTAAGATAATAGAGAAGGCTCTAAAGGAATGGACAAAATTTGAAGAAGCTAACAAAGGGAAGGATGCTGGGAAGAGCACTCTGGAAACTGAGGAACAGCAAAGGACAGATCAAGAGCAAATGGAGTGCCATACTGGACTGCTGCTAAAGATTCACACCCACCAAAGTAAAGATCAACCAACCGTGGGGATTGGAATCTCAGCAACAGACTATATGGGACAATTGCAAGCAGTTTGGGCAATAATAGAAAGGACATCAGGAGATTTACTACAAGATCAAGCTGCAGCAGTCATATTAGCTCTACTGAAAGCTGGTAATCAAGGATGGAGGAACATTCAAGTGGAACTAGACAACCGAAAGCTGGTAGAAGCCATAAAGAAACCAAGTCACAACAATCATCTGATGGCTACTCTATTAGAGGATATAAGGTCCATTTGTAATCTGTTTCAAAAATGCTCTATCTCTTTTGCTATTTCAAGGAAAGTAGAATGTATTAAGTTGAGCTTGCATGCTCTAAACATCTGGATAGATGAAGAATGGGTGAATCCCAATCTTAGATGCTAGTGCATCAGTAAGTTGCTGGGACAGTTTGTTCCTTTTCTTTGGACCGTTGTCCAAACACTGTACAGGTTAAGGAGATATATATAAAATGCTAACGTTTTGGAAAAAAAAAAAAGATTAGGGGGGGGCAAAAAACCGTCCTATCCGAAAACCCGATGAACCTCATCCGATCCGATCCGAAAAATAGGATATCCGATCCGATTTTTTTTAGCGGGGCAGATGAGGGTCGGGTACCCACAAAAATCGGGTACGGATACGGATACAAATAAAAATAAAAATAAAAATCTGCGGGTATCCGACCCGTAGGATATATTTTATGAATATTAAAAAATTATGAATCATTTTATAACTTTGTAATTTTTAATTCTAAGTGCAAGTGAAGTGGCTCACAGCCTCATATTCTAATCCTATATGATCCACCCCTCCTCATCTTATTTGAAGAAAGCGAATATTCTCAGTGAAACATGAACCAAATGAACAAAATGAAAAAAAATTTGTGAAACTCTGTTATAAAAATTGTTCATCCCTTTCATCATTTTTATTTTTATTCTACTTCCATCGATCTTTCCTGAAAATTTTGCATCAATTCAATCAAAGATTTGTGTTTGGAGTTTCAATTTTCTGTTAGCTAGATAATTAAAACATTTGTGTCTTTCATTTATTTATTTATTTGATTTATTTTATTGCAATTATGTCTCTTAAATTTGTCTCTTTTATTTAGTGTAAGAAATTTATTTTTCTTTTTCATCACCTTTAATACCATAAGGTCTATTCCAAAGATGTAAAGAAGTTGGGAAAGATTTTTTAAGGTTATTTTGGTTATATTTTTTCCAAAAATAATTAGTTTTATTCAATTCTTTTCCGAATTTGATTTCACAATTGACTTATTTGGGATGTAATCTTGTACCATAACATCCTTAAGGAAGTTGGGAAAGTTGCCAAATACTTATTATCCTTGTGTTTGTTATGTTGTAGAAGGATGAAATGTGTAAGAATGGTGATGTACTCAAAATTATTATGAAATTTCGTTTTGTCCATTAGATATTATAATTCTAGTATGTACTAAATTTATGAGATCGATTTGATTGTTGGATGAAATGTGTGAGAATGGTGATGTATGGACTTTAATTACAATATCTCTACTAATATTAATTGAAAAAATATATTTTTTTTATTGAAAAACATGTTGATATTAAATGAAAAATAATTTTTTTTTATTGAAAAATATTTTTTTTTAGGGGTGGGTACCCTATGACTCGCCCCGTTTTTTAGGACAAAAACATTAAGAACGGGTTAAGGTCGCAAAATGGCTGATCCGATTTATTAGGGTCGGGTCAGCCAAATCATGTTAGGGAAGGGTACCCGACCCGTGCCCACCCCTACTGGTGATCTAGAGTGTGTTCGAAGAAGGGCTTCAACAGCCATCAGCATTTCCCGTTCAAAGTGGTAAAGGAAACCAAACGTCAATATTTTCAGTTTTTGAAATAAGTCTTATCATATCATTTTGAAACATATCATTAGTTTGGTCCATCATTCTCCAAAATTAATGTCATAAACATATCTCATGGGCATCCTAGGTTGTGGCTTTTTAGTTGCACAACTAAAGGATGCACATTGGTCTAAGTTTCTTTGACCCAGAACTTCTAAGAGAAAGATTGATGTCATTTCCTAAATTAAAACTTTAGGCTTTTGTGTTTTTATTTTTTGGAATTTGATTTCAAAAATGTTTTTATCATTGTTGATTGTAGTGGCTTATTTTGCAGTGGTACTAAAAGGTTCTAAATGTATTAGCAGCAATACATTTCATTAATTGAACTCTGGAAGTAGCCAGGCAGAGACATATTTTGTATTGTAATACTAGTGCTATCATTGCAAAATTTGCAAAGAATTATAGATGGTTATGCGTCTAATTATCTCTTTGTAGTGTTGCTGCATCCTAATATGCTAAGAATGACTTCTGCATTACAGGTACGCAGGCAATTATATTTCTGCATTTGCTTCCTGAGTTCAAGGAATTGTTATAAACTTGAAGGTATGTCCAAATTTTCATCAAATTTAAGTTGGCCAATTTTATCATTAATATGGTTTTGACTGATAGAACTTGCTAATAATAATCAAGGTATTTGCAATTAGTAAAGGATTTACTAATTTAGAATTCCAGTATAAACAATGCCTAGATACCTTGCAGTAGATTGTGATTGCGCAACAAAACCTTGTGGTAAATTTTAGTCTCTGGTGTGCCCTATGTTACTTTTCTCGGACACACAGTACCAAGAAAAATAAAAGAATAGTGATTTTATCTAATTGGTGATTTTATGGCAGGCAATAATAGTGACATTCTTGTGTTTAGGCCTTTTTTTTTTTTTTTTTTCCTTTTTTCGTTGTAAGTGAGAGGTCTCAAACTTGGGATTTCTCACTTATATTCTCTCTCCTTGTACTACCCAATCTATCCCTCTCCCATGTTTAGGCTGTTACATGTTTGCGAATGTATCTTGAACAATATAGTGTCAATTTCCAGTGGTATAAATGTGAGAAAGAAATCTTGTTCCATCAGTAATGATCATTAAGGAAGAGTGGTATGGTTTTAGGCCTAAAGAACTAACAATCATTGCTTTGATTATGACACCGCAGAAGAATGAGAGGATGAACTGTGCTATGATTTCTCTATCTTGAAGGATTTCCTGATTTAACAAATTGTTATTAAGTGCTCTAGGAATTGAAAACATTGAATTCATTTGCTACAGTTCAAGGGTGAATGAGGTAATGATCACAAACACCACGAGGAATATTGAAGTTGGAATTCCAACATTACTAGAGACTAGACTTTAACTTACTCGTCTATGCTTCATCTGCCGCTGTCTTTCTCAGGCCATGGCATAGACAAGTAAAATAGGAAGAATACTTGTTCTAACGCTTCATCATCCATACTTCATCTATACTACATCTAACCCTTCAAGGTATAGACCAAATTTTGTTCTAACCCTTCATCGCCTATACTTCATCTAAAAGAGAAAGAATACTTGTTCTAACCTTACAAAATTAACCTTTCAAAAGCATGCTTGTTCTAACCCTTTTCTAATGATTCCAACTTCTCCTTTACCGCCACTAAAAGAGGAAGAATCATCAGAAAAGGTGCAACGATGAGAAGAAGAATCATCATTGGAACAAAAGGAACAACCTGGCAAGAAGGGTTAGAACAAGAATTTGAAGTTTAAGAAGACAAGAAAGAAACATAAACTCTCATGCTGAACCACAATTTAATCAGGTTAAGAAAATGATCCATTTTCAAAAGGAAAACATTCCTCTATCTCAATTTGAAAAAAGGGAGGAGGATGGAGGAGGAAAGAAGGAACAATCAAAAGGTTCTTCATATTCTCCTTCCATATCTGATTTTAGAATCAAGTTTGTCACGCTTATCAGACCTACTTCAAAAGACTCAAAATTTATCTCAAAATGTCCATGAAAATAGAAGAAGATGATGAAAAGGATTTAAGAAGTACGAAAAAGGCAAAAGTTAGTGCTAATGAACCAAAGAAAGGTAAAGTTTCTTTGTGGAGTGATAAAAGATGTAATCAATTCATCTTCTTCAATGCATGATTAATTTAAGTATAATAAAGGGATTGATGCTTGTCTAGTATGACTAGTTTTCATGAATTTGTTGAAGGGAAGTTTTGAGATAAATATTCTAAAACTCAAATATATGAGAAGTTCTAGAGGTTGAGGAGGATAAAAATTTGTTGATGAAAATATTATTGAAGTATTTTTATCCTCAACCTCTAGAACTTCTCATATATTTAAGTTTTAGAATATTTATCTCGAAATTTTACTTCAACAAACTCATGAAAAGCAGCCACACTAGAGAAACATTAATCCCTTTCTCATACTTAAAATTGATCATGCATTGAAGAAGATGAATTACAAATTTTTATCACTCTACAGAGAAGATTTATCTTTCTTCAGTTCATCAGCATTAACTTTAGCGTTCTTGTTACTTTCCAAATCTTTTTCATCGTCTTTATCTGTTTTGTGGACACTTTGAGGTAAATTTTGACTCATTTGAAATAGGCTTGGTAAGAGTGATAAACTTAATTTTGAAATCAGATGTAGAAGGAGAATGTGAAGAAACTTCTGATTGCTCATCTTTTCCTCCTCTATCATTCTTCTTTTTTTCAAAGTGAAGTAGAGGGATGGTTTCCTTTTGAAAATAGGTCATTGTTTTTAACCGGATCAGATTTAGCATTCACTAGTGGATGCGAATACTAAGATATAATGTACCTTGTCCTGTATCTATATGCTTTGCATCTTCTCGAATGTCATTCGACAAATCTCTTTGGCATTAGTCTCCTTTGCCCGTTTATTTTTTCTTTCAGAAAAATAGTATAATTGAAGGGGTCTGCCAATTTCCTTATTGCAATCTCACTGGCAATAAACTTCCGAATAACGCGAACATGAAGCTGTATATACAGCTATTAGGAGTTGGATGCAATAAACTAAACTTGCTAAGAAGACAACATGCATTTTTGCATTTAGCGGATCAGTAATGTTTGGTCAATATTCCATTGCCTAACATTGCATGATTTTCAATGTGAAAACTCCACAACTTGTTGCATCTTCTTATCTTGAATTGTGATTTACAAGAAAAAATGTCTAGTGACAAATTCTACAAGAATTTATTCAAAATCTATCTCTACACCAAAACAAAGAAAGACACTGCAATGGTAATCTTACATTCTCTCATATTAAGATAAGCTACAATTTTGCTTGTATGTATCATAGATTGCATTATACCCACGTAATGTGTTTTTCATTATTCACAATTCAACTATATAGACTTTTTTTTTTTTACATGAGTGATCATCGAAAACCAATGATTGTGATAAATTATAAGGAAAAAAATGTCCAATATCCAATTGAACAAGTACCCAATTACTAACAGTTATCCGATAAATACACAAATATAATTAAAAATAATGGCTGCACTTCTAATGTTATAAATGACAAAGTAATGAGAGTGATAAATTATGTACATCTTTCCTGCATTTTTCATGAGTTCCTATTGGATTGCTTAATGAAAAATATTAATTTTATTGTGTTAGGTTTTGTAGATGGATAATCTGACACATGATATACCTGCAATAAAGTGAATAACAAGCAAGAGTTAGATATAAATTTTGTGATTCATAAGAAAATAAGTAAAAATATTAGAACTTACCAAGAACATAGAATTGATGAAAGAAGGTTGCTCATACTCTTTTTGGAGTAAATTAAGGTACTATACCACAGTTTTAATGTAATGAAACAAATTAATAGATTCAGTAAAATGCTATTTAAAAAAATGAAGGAACTTTTACTAGTTAAAAGAATAAAAAACTTAAGTGTGTTATTGAAACATTATTAATCATTCGTAAGTCGTTTCAATTATTCTTTCGTAATATTAAAATTCTCTTCTTTATCTACAATCTTTACATAATTGTAGATGATGAAGTAGGAAATTTAAAAATCACATAACCATGACATTTTCATTGATTAAATTCTTTAAATTTCAACATACTCATTAGAAAGAATTTCTCTGAGATGAATGTCTACAATTACTTTCAAATCATTCTTTAATACTCTAGAACCTTCTACTTGATACTGTTCAATAAAAAAAATTAGTATATATGATAATCGGAGAAGAAAACAAAATAAACATATCTTACATTTTTCAGAAATGCTAATAGTTTCTATCTAGTCTCTTTCACCTCCAAGACACCAAGCACTTTTGAAATTTCTTATAGCTTTTTTGCAATCTAAGAAGAAAAGAATCAAATTATACGCTTTAGTTATTTGACAAGCTAAAAAAAAGAAATAATAAGATGAAAAAAATACATTAACATACATTTACCTCATTACTCATTTGCATCCTCAACAGTAAGTCCTTTTGGCTATCTGGAATTTGTTCTAAAAATATAGCACCTCATCCAATTCTTCTTTTTCTTCCAAACTCGACGACTGCTCAAGTCTAGTCAACTTCCCCCACATAATCCAGCTCTTCTTTTTTATTCGATCCTGAATTTTAGTGTTGATTGCCATTTTCTTCAAGTATGAAATTTCCATTCTTTAACAGTTAAATCCCTTATGAACATTCTCACAAAAAGAAATCTTAAAGCGCATAAAGATCTTGATCATCAATCTACCAAATGAGAGATGAGTTTTCTTATTTTTCATCTTATTAACCTTATTGAAGATGGTGGAAATGATTAATTTTCCAAAGTTCACTGGTTTTTTCTTGAACACATGCCACAAATTTATCATTTTCCACCATCTTTAACAACGTTAATAAAATGAAAAATAAGAAAACCCATCTCCTATTTGATAGATTGCTGACTAAGATCTTTATGGGGTTTAAGGAACTTTTTTGTGAAAATGATGATAAGAGATTTAACTATTAAACAATGGAAATTTCATACTTGTTGAAATAGCAATCAACACTAAAAATCGAGGTTGAATATTAAAGAAATTTCAAACTATTGATGATGCGGTGGTTGGAGATAGAGTGGGAAATAGAATAAAAATGTCAAAGACAAAGAAGA